>NW_009697356.1:0-63877 GCF_000703405.1 Apaloderma vittatum | reverse complement strand
AGCAGGAATTGTGACAACAGCTTCCATGGGGTTTGGGTGTTGTACATCTCTTGGAAGCCCTGGTATCCTTTTAAAAGACATGCTTTCTTGGGGAGGGGACAGTCCATTCAACAGAACTGTCACAAGGAAACCAGTCATCCTCTAGTCCTTGCCCCAAGAAATCACAGACAACAGTTTATCTTGGAAACAAATCAGTGCTTGTTTTAATCTGCTTTGTAGAGTTTCTGGTAGGGTCAGTAAGACCTTGCCTATGGCTGTACTCACAGAACCTCTTACTCCATGGGTTTGCTTTAAGTGAAGTACTTACCAAAATAATCTCTGGGAAAGCTAGAAAGCTTTCTAGTTTTAAAAAAGGGTGTTTTCCTCTATCCAAACTCCAGCCACGCTCCCACCGCAGGACCGCAAGATGCTCCCTCAGCACAAGGGAGCCTGGCCTACAATGGCAATTGCCAACACAAGGAGAAGACAAAGACCCCTCTCATCAGTAAAGTGGATTTTAAAAAACCCTATCTACCACTTGGGAGGTACCTCCACAAAGTGTGCCTCGAGCTTGGAGCATCTTGTCTCCTGGGACCCGCAGGAAGCTAATGTGCCTGGACCTAAACGTTTACCACACACCGTGACATGCAGAGGTCCTCCAGAGATGTCATCTTTCAACATCTTCAATTTGCTGCCTTTGATTTTTCACAACAGTCAGTATTTTAGAACAGCTTTCCATCATTAGCAGCAGTATTACAGGATGTCCCAAAGGTCAATGACATTACAACCATTTATTTGGATTAGATGGCAGGAGATAAGCACTTTAATAGAAAACTTATTTCAAGAGTGACGCTCGTCTCTACTCACTAGGCATGGCTGCCCACAAGTAACACAGAGACAAGGTGTTCAGTCACTGGTTGCGAGTAGCAGCAGTCTCCATCCTAAATTCAAAGTTGAATTCAATTACATGGCTGTCAGAGCATCTGCAACATCAGCAGACACAGTCTTTACCTTTTAAGCACAGCCTTCTCAATTACTGTACGGGCTTCTGCCAAATGAATCTGCGATCCTGCCAGACACTCCCAGATCAGATAGACCATCAGACTTCCAAAACACGAAGCTATCAGAGGAAAGGATCAATCTTTTAGATCTCCCCTGTTAATGCTATTAAGAGAGCAATGTGGGCAACATGCCAGGACTGGATGCCCAAATTCTAGCAGTGAGAGGACTATGTTCACAAAACACTGGGTGTTGCACAAACCTGCTACACCCTAAGAATATAATTGCACAGACAACTACTGGAAAAGGCTTCCTATCTCATGACACAATGTTGGGCTTCCAGGTACTTTTGCTAATGAGGAAGGAAATGCTCCTACAATGAATGGCTGGAAACACAAGCTGCCAAAGGAATGGCTTCGAGCACTGCCACAGGAAAGGCAGCAACTCCTCACGCTTGAGAGTTTCTCAGCAAAAGCTCTGCCCTAGCTGCAGAGCTGATCTCCCTGGTTTTAAGCGATGGGTTTGTGTAGATGATGGATGGACAGGGCTTGCTGCTCCCTTGGTAAAAAGTCTCCCAGCTTCTGCATCAGAAGACAAAAATCCAAACTTCTCCTTAAGTGAGAGGGATTCTTGCACATCTTTGCAGCAAAACCAGTAAGAGGGCAGGGGGGAAGAAAGCATTTGTAAGATTTATCAACTGTGCTGTCATGCATCTCTCTTTTGAAACTATCAGGAGAAATCAATCTCATTGCACCTACAGCATCAAGTCTTGTTTAGCGTGCAGACAATGCCACCATATCTAGCAAGTAGAACTTTAAAAGGTAGAGCTTGGAGACAAAGACAATGCTCCTAAAAAAATCAGTCACACAAAAATCGTGACCTGCAAAGTCAAGAGGGGACCATTTAGAGACAAGCCATGCTCCAACTGCAAGAAAAATCTATGAACCACCAGAGGAAGTGTTTCTCAGGAGCAGGATTCAGCAATGCCAGCATGCAAGAGCACTATTAATATCACCGTCCAGGCCTGCTGCAGGCAGTGGAAACAAGCACAGACGCAGAAGGACCGCTAAACAGGAAAGGCAAAACAATACCTAGACCTCAGCAGACGGTTAAGTGGATGCAAATCTTTTTTTGCCCTTCCTTTGCTCCAAACCAGGGAGCCAAATCCTCCTTAGGACAGAACTCACACAATATGATCTGCCAGTCCCGGTCTGACCGTGGTTCCCACCATGGGATCACCGTATGAACTGAAACTGCTCAGTCTCTGCCGAGCACCAGAGCTGCAGCGGGCGCTGCAGACTGGAAGTGAGCTACAGGAACAGGAGCAAGGCGGGGAGAACATGCGAAGCACATGTCTACATTGTGCACGTCTTTAAACACTTATCTGACCCTCCTTTTCCTGAACATACGTTAGCGCACACACACACACAAGAAAGAAAAACAGTTGCTGTGAATTTTCTGTGCGTGTGCTCAATTTGCTCAATAACGGTGGGAACAAGTGAGAACAGAAGGGCTGAACTGGAGCTTTCATAAGGAAATCACTTGCGCCTTCTGCTGGAATCCAACAGCCAATTTGGTTTCTGGAAAATTACTGGGAATGTTTCTTAATTAAAAGGCAAACATAAGAAAAAACAACATTTTGAGAAAGGCAAGTTGTTTCTGCATAGCAGAGGACCCAGCCAAATCTCCACTAATGGCATGTACATGCCTCAGAGAAACAACTGTGCTCCTTGTTGTAGCAAGGGAAAGCTTCCTCACTGTAGCCAAATGCAAGATGTTCTGCAGTCTTTGGTGGATGGACAGCAGTAGGGCTTGTCACCAGACTTGTTTCCTCTGTCTGTCAGTGCAGGAGTTCCCCGGCTGCCAGGAAGCAGATTTCAAATCTGATTGCTGCCGCTGGGATACCTGCCCACCCATTTCCAGTCACACAGCACAAGGAGCTGATAAACCAAACGACAGTATCTCTGTCTTCCCAAGAAGGGAGGGAGGTGACCAGCTAGAGGAAAAACTACTGCCAACGACCACCAAGGAGGATGCTTTCTTACTGCAACCCTCCTTTCCCACTGTTTAGCAGCAGAAGGTACTTTCAAAAGAGATGGGGAAGGCTAGAATGATTCTTGATGGTACAGTCCACTTGTCCCACTAGTGAGGGATTTAGCGTCATAACTGCGCACGGGATGGGGAACGCGACGCTGCAGTCCCTTACGGTATCAGCCCACACTACAAACACGACCCTTTGCTGGCACAGAGGCCAGACGCGAATCAGACTCGGCAAAAAACAAGCTCAGCTTGCCAGACTGATGAGGTTTGATCCAGTTGCTCAAGATCTGCCTCTATCCAGTAAAAGCTATTTACCTCTGACACAATTTCCTGCAAAGAAGGGAGACGCGCGATTAGTGGGCTGACGGGGCAGCGGTGGCTTCTGGATTGCAGCAGCGTCTGCAGCGCTGATCGGGAAGAAAGAAGCCAGAGTTCGAGGAAAGCAACTTGTACATTAAAAATGAAAAGAGTAAAGATGCTCTGAACAGCTTCACCTCTCTTTCGCTTCGAAACACCGTCTGAACCACGTGTACCCACTGGTACGTGAAAGGCGTGCTCTCCCTAGCGTTAACTCCCTTGCTGGGGCGGGTGGAAAGCTAATGCTTATTTTTTAACAGGTTTGTTGTTCATCACAGGGCATGCTTGAGAGGCCTTTCTCTGGTGAGAGAGGAGAAGTGAAGGCATGGGAAAAAGAGGAGCAGAGCGATGTGCTTAAAGTGTGACTGGTGCAGCTCGTGGCAACGCACGCGTGAAACCGAACGGGCCTTCCAGTCACTGCTGGGGAGCAGATTGCAGGAGGGGCTCTGGTCCTTCCTCGCACTGAAACGCAGGGTGTCACCCTGGGAGTGATCCAAACCTTGACAGCTGCTTCACATCTCTGTCTTATTAGGGAAAGGGAAAATGCGATAAACCATGGTTATGGTATTACATGGGTCAGCTATGATGCATGTAAGGACATTGGTATTTTGCAGCTCGGAGACAAAGAGACACTGTCACAGTGGAAAAAAAAAATCTCCTTTTTGCCTATGAAAATATAGACCGGCTAGAGTCATGAGCAACTATGAGATTATCATAATTTAAAGGCATTAATGGAAAAATCACCCCTTTTAATTCAGCTTATTTCCTTTGTGCATTCGACAGTGCACTGTCTAATTGTTCTTAATGCTCCTCATGCTCCAGCCATTTATTTACCCCTCACCAAATTCCTGCAAAAACAAGTAAGAATTTTTAATGAAGTTTTAACGTTTCTTAAAATAATATATTCCAAAGCAAGCAGTCCAAAGCAAGCTGAGAACAGGTCAGAACAATTAAGTAGGTAGTAACCATTTAATCTGAACAGGACACTTTTTAATAAAAACAAAAGTGCCCACAAATTTTTAGAGGATGATTCTATTGTATTTATAGCCTCCCAATTAAAACAAAACTACTGAAGTGCTTTTACCAGGTCTTGCAGTTCTGTTTTTTGCTTGCAAGGATCACTACCAAACAAGAGAGCTGTACAATTCAGAACTTTTGCATTACTTCAAATTTTAAAACTGTTTACCGCAAGTTTATGCAAGCACTAACCTTTCCACACCTTGGCCTTTCCATCTGTGCAAGAAAACTCTGATACTGCTCTCTCAACAAGTGGGAGCCAAAGGCTTTAACTCCTTGCTTGTGAAGTAGTGCTACTTGTAAAGTGCTTGAATACTTTACCCTTCTTCAGATCCATGATTATCACTACATTTTAGAGAATGAGTCGGTGTTGAAATAGGAAGGCAGAAGTGCCACAGTAGGAAAATGCCATTTTCAAATATTAAATATTAAACTAATTGAACACTTCAGAATTTTCTCAATCTTGACTGATAACTTCTTCTCCAGAAGAAGTCTAATTTACTAAATATCCAGGTCACTGTTAAAAAATAGCCTATTCTCAGTTGTCACCGCACAGCAATCAGAGCATAACCACATAGTTTTACATGCAAACGAGCCCCATACTGATGAGCTGTTGGAATCCCATGGTTAGATTCAATTTCATTACATTAACATTTTGTTATTACTACCATTTAATTTAGGCAGCTGATCACAGAGTTACGCAGTGCTCCAAGATTATCCTTATTTTGATTTAAATCGTTCTCAGCTCCTCCTGCCTTTCCCTCTTCAGACTGCTCACAAGTGCCGTAGGAGAAAAAATCCTGCTCATCCATCAGCAAATCATACAAGCTACTGAGCTTGTTTGGGAGCACAGAGATGTGAAGGGAAGCAGACAAGCAAATATGAGGTGAAAGATCTGGAAGAGGCCACTTTTGAGAAAAAAAAAAATTGAGGAGCTGCAGCCACTGTTCCATATGTTTGAATAAATCCACATATGTCGGGGAGAGTATCTCATTATTTCTCCAAAGGGCAGATTCCCACAGCAGCCTTTAATCGACTCATCCACACCGCTGACGCTACGCCATGGAACAAAAAGACTTTGCAGCTCCAGCGTGCAGCCTGGGGAACACGCAGGTCAAGGGAGCGTGCCTGGGCACACCGGCCAGCTCTTCTTCACCAGTCCCTCGCCACAAACACCAACAGATGTGTACATGAAGTAACAAAACCCACTCCTCCCCTGTGCTTCATTCAGTACAATCTATACACAGGTTTCCTCACTTGGGTGATAACTGTATGAGTTCAAAAGATCCCCAAGAGCTTTTGGCTTCACCTGCAAGCGTGGAATTTGCACACAAGCGTTTCACCGACAAACACACACACACGTGTTGAAGTGCAGAGAGCAACTCACCGAGTGCACAGGAAAGTAGCTGTGCCGGTTGAGAAAGGAGTTAGAGACTGACATAGTGAGGCCCTGAGTGGCACCGGTGTCCTCGGGGGTGAAGGGCACTTTAGTTTGCTGGACACAGTAGGAGACAGAAGAGAAAGAAGAGGCAGCATAGGAGGCCTGCTGAAGAGGGGGAAGAAAGCAAGAGACAGAAGACACAAAGAAAGAGAGCAGAGAAAAGGCTATGAATAAAGGGTAAGAAATGCTAACTGTAAAACAATGCATATAATGGCTTGCTAAACAAACAGCTATTCATGCAGTTCATCAGAGCCAGACACACCAATATGCCTTTCTTGAGCTCAAGAGGCATGACAAAAATCACAGCTCAAGCCTTCTTTGTTTCACAAATCCCTTAAAAACAAACTCCTGCCTCCCCCTCCCACTTCACCCATGGACAGCTGCTGCGGGGAGAGGCAAGCCGCTTCGCTGCCCTCTTTTCCCCGAGGTGTGGGGGGCAGATGCCCAAAGGAGGAACTGGCTCTTGCTTCTGGCTGCTAAGCAGCCAGTTCTTGCAGACTACTAATTTTTTTTTTGTGGCAACCTGCAGACTGGGAACCTGGTCTCTCCAGTGTGAGCTATGGGCCCTCACTGGTACTGCTGAGATACTGGATAGCAGTGACATCCAGCCATTCTTCAGTCCAATTCAAAATTATTTATCATTTGCACAAGAGGGAGGTACTACACTAAGTAACAAATACTATTAAGGAATTTCCCCTGAATCCCGCTATAGTAAGGAGCCTGAGGGAGGCTAAAGTATATCTAAGCTTTCTCAGCTCACTTGTTGAATATAATGTACAACCTTTCATAAATAAGATCTGAAGATCACAAGAAAGGACTTCCTAATTATTATTTTACAGAGGAGACCAGCCAGCAAAACTTGCCGACTGCTAGAGCGGCTGATGCCCACCTGATTTGCTACTTCAAAGAGCATCACGGCAGCAGAGGAACAAGAGTCCGGTGGCTTTTACAGTGATCGTTGAATAAGTCATTGACGGCCTGCACCACTTTGCAAAGAGATGACAACAGGGGACGGAGGCTGCACTTGGAGAAATCTTTTCTTCAAGGGAATTGCAAGCGACACCTTGATGGTATGAGCCTGCAGAAGAATGCGTAGCGGGCAAACCACTGACATCTTGGCTGCCCAGATAATGATGAAAGGGCAGCAAAGAAATGTTTTGCTTCAGTTGACAAATTGAGAAAAGGAGCAGAATTTTCCTTCTGCACAATGGCTACAGTAAATCTGTGCTTTACACATTCTCTATCTCGACCTTGCGGACCAGGACCCCCCTGGAAGCTATCACTAGAGTGTCCTCACTCCAGGTGGAGGAGGTAGGGTGAGGGGCTGCAAGGTACAAGGGAGAGCAAGGATCACATTGACAAGGGGACCACAGACTCTGGAGAACTGTGTGGTCCGTCAGGGGAGCGCTGTAGACGGTCAAACTTTAGCACAGATAACGTGAAGAAATGTTGCAACAGTTGACCCCATGATGGTAAGACCATGGCTCTGTTCCCACATTTCTTCCTGTTTTGTTAAAGCCACGGCCAATTTAAGTTAGTTACATCAGCACAAAAGATGCTTCTTTTTTAAATGGAACAAATCAGATAATTTAATATGAACAAACCCCCTCAAGTTGGAGTTAAAAAATAAGAGAAAAGAAAGGAAGACCCTTAGAAAAGAAACAGGATAAAAAATCCCAGCACAGCTGAGGTTGGAAACAAAGCTGCTGCTGCCATCGCTGAGGTAAGGATTTCATCCTCCGCGTGGAAAATGGCACTCGTTGCGCTGTTAAACCCAACACACATGCACACATGGACGTGCCTTTTTGTGCTGGCAGTCTGGGAGGGTCAGCAGAACACTGACAAAACAGGTAAAATCCTGAATCACACAAGGGGACTCAGGTGGAGGAAGCATGCATGAGTTAAATGATGGCTCTACCAAAGTTCTGTGGCTCTGGCAAAGACTGAGCGATAAAAGCAGTTATTAAGTTTAAATGGTTATTATTATGGCATCCTTGACAACAGTTTCAAAACAGCATTGGGAACAGCAGTGCAGCAATCTCTTGAAAATCATGTTGCCCAGCGTGTCAAAAATCTTCGAAGCAGTTGTCGTTACACAAGCCTGTAGTCTGGCACAGATTCAGCCATGCTATGTGGAAGACTAACTTTTCACTTTCAGGGCATTTTAGGACTTTTCAGAGCTTATGGGGAACAGTCTGAATGTGGGGTTAGACAGGAGCTCAAAGCAGCTGATGCAAAACGCCTCAAAACCACGTTAAGGAGCTGACAGGGAGCATGATGTGGTAACACCAATGAGACAACCTCCCACCACCGCAGCCTGTCAGAAACAGGAGGAGCAGGACCAGAGCTGTTCCTGGGAGGCTGCCGTGCCCTGCTGACCACAGATGTCACTCACCAGCTGCCGCTGTTTCGGTGGGAGAGCAGGAGGAGGTGCCAGATCTTGAGAGGGGTCTAAGCTGATAAAGGAGTCATTGATCCCGCAGACTTCCATGAGGTGCTTGTTCTTCTGCTGGTAGATGTGCTCGTTCTGAGGGGTCTGGTAGAACATGGACGGCTGCGGCTCTGAGTAGTCTTCCACAAACTGCATGTAGGCCATCACTGCAACGCAAAGAAAGGTCACGCTCACTGCTCCTGCTCCGCGTGCCGCAGCCGCAGCGAGCAGGCAGGGTGCTCAGTCTCTGAATAAAATAAGAATAAGGCTGTGCCCCAGCGGGTCAGGCTTTGCTGCAGGCTGGGAGCAGCGAGGCACCCGTGCTGTTTCGCAGCCAGGTGCCGTCCACCTTGCAGGAAAGGATCTGAATATCCCGTCCGGCAATCCAGTGGGCAACAAACACACTCAGAGGCCACAAAGACATCTGACAACAGTTTAAGGAACCAGTGAGGTCTCCAAACAGCTACTTGAGAAGCCCAAATCCTTTCCTCACTCAGGGCAATTCTGAGAATATTTCTCAACAGTTAATGCCCAAAGCCATCAAAAAACCCAAAATTACTTCAGTCTGCTTTCCAGGAGGCACAAATTATCTTTCACAAAGATGTAACCTTGACAATAAATTGATACTAATTCTTGTGCCCATAATAAGTCAGCAAGATTTCTAGAATGAGGAGATTTAGTCATTCTCCATTCTAGCAAGCTGATAAAACTGTTATCGGAGAACACCCACCTGCAAGACTGGGTGTACTTCTCCCTCAGCTATTTATATGTCACTGTTGGTATAAAACACTTACCTTCCCAAGCCCCACTGACCATGCCCTTCCTACCCTCTGAGCTCAAATCCAACACCGTTGGCTCCCATCCATTTTTCAAGCATCTTATAATCTCCAGTCCTTGTAACCAACCAATTCGAAAGCTTTTCTGAGACACAGTTCAACGTAAATATTAGGTGGGATCAAATCTCACTTAGAGGACTTTTCCATCTGTGCAATACCCTTCCAAAATCCATGAAAAAACCCACACAGGTCTGCTTCTGTAGCTCTGACAGAGGATTAGTTATTGCTGCAATATTTTAGTGTTGGAGGGGGAGAATGACACCCACTGTCATAGAAAAGACTACCAGAAACTGCCAGAATCATTAAGAATCAGAAGCATATTTAACAAATGTAAAAAAAAAATAAAGAACTCTTCTACATATCAGAGAACAGGAGTAACAGATTTATTTAAGTGTCTTAAAAAGGACTAACCAAGGCCTTTTGTAAATAAGCTGTCACGCACAAGATACTCTGCGATCATTCCTCCCTTCCTCCTGATAAACACGCAGTTGTCAGTTTTTGTAAAGCTGGTCATTAGGTGGCAATTATTCAGCTTCTGCTGGCATTTCAGGCTGAAGAGAATGGATGCCTTCAGTGAGAGCCATAAATACAACGGCCACAATGCAGTTTTTGCACATCGCGAAGCCAGTTCCCACACGAGCTGCAAGGCAGAGCCCTCTGCTCCCCTGCCAGTGCAGATCTGCGCGCCAGCCTATTTCAAACAGGATGCAGCCGTGCAAACATGGCAGCAGGATGGAGTCACTTTGCATCTGTTTTGGGGAGGTTTTTTTGCATCTTTTTTTTTTCAGATTTCCTCTAATATTTTAATAACTCCATTCGGAAACGGAGCTAATACAGCTGCCCCTTCCCACAGAATGATATCCCTCCTCCAAAAAACAGAATAAAATAAAAAAGAAAAAAAAAAGGAAAAAGAAAAAGGTCGTGGCAATTGGAGGGCAGGAAACTTCAGCTGATGGATCTCAATCCAGAGCGGTAACACCTGCTGTCCCCATCCTGAGACCTCACACGGTCCTGCCAGTGGACAACCTGTTCACGTCCCGCAGCACTGCCAGGGCTGCTGAAATTCTGACCTCCAACACCCACTGCTGCCCCAGCCTGGCTCCAATTCCTCCGCCAGCCGCCCTCCCAGCAACGCTTCACAGACGTAAGTCACCACCCGGGCTGGTTCAGACCTCTCCTTCCCCAAGGGAGTGTGATGGAGGTTTCAAACCGCACACGAGTGTCAGGGTGTGTTTGTGAGTGCTCATCTGCTGGTGCTGGCACTCGTGTTAAAGCCAAGATCAAATTTGCTCATGGACCTGAATTTCAATCTAACAGCGAAAAGCAGTTAATTCTGGCAATATTCTCTTACTTGAAATCACAGTGAAGTGGTCTGGGCGTAGGAAATAGAGAATTGCTAAAATGCTGTTTTCAAGTATCAGCAATTCAGCTGACTGATGTAATCTTATTAATACCTGTGCCCTGAAAAAATGTCTTGGTATCACAGAACAACTTTAGACGATAAGATCTAAAGAAGGCTACTGAAAGGTATTTCTCTAGCAGCAGAAGCAAACTAAGGATGAAGACTCCTTGAAGAAGTGTAAAGGACAAAAGCTTGAGGGAAAAGACCACATTTTGAGAGCTCATCAGCCGAGCAGGACAAAAGCCAAGAAGTC
Organism: Apaloderma vittatum; assembly: GCF_000703405.1. Lineage (NCBI taxonomy): Eukaryota > Metazoa > Chordata > Aves > Trogoniformes > Trogonidae > Apaloderma > Apaloderma vittatum. Next base: position 53,122 of record NW_009697356.1, on the reverse strand, counting down.
GGGCTTGGCAGTCCTGGTACAATGCAGCAGACATTGCTAAATTCAGACCAATCCTTCATGTGAAGTTACCTAAAAAACCCAGTGCTTCACTTGTCACCCACTTGTGATCTCAAAACAATGCTCAGGATCGATAGCTGCAAGTTCCTGGGTTCAGCTGTCTGTACAACACCACAGCTCAGCAAGTGTTGGTGAAAAGGGTATCACATTAGACACTTGTGTAAAATCACATTACTGGAACTCAAGGAAGTGAGCCTGAATGCTGCTGAGAGCCTTAACTCAATCTGCAAGGGAATAATGAAGAGCTCTTTTATCTCAGCTCTTTATGAGGCTAATGCATCCCATTGTCACAGCAGCTCCCCTGCCTTGCTTGTTACAACTAGTCCAGGGCAGGTGAGCACATCTCTGCTTCTACTTTGTCTTCTTTTCTGTTTTTAGGTGAAGTGAAAAACAGTTGAGATGGTGAAATACAAGCCTGGCTCAAGAGTAAAGACCGCAGAGTGTAAATTAAAATTGGCATCATATAAATGCTGCCAAACTTGAACAGGAGAATAAGGGCGCAGGACCACTCCTGCAATAGCTGTTTGCAAAGGGTCTTCTCTCTTCCTTCTTCCTCCATCCCTTCCCCTTCCTGCTGTGCTTTTTATTAACAAGGCAGAAATTAAAAAAGCAGATGGGAAATTACATCACCAGCTCTGATCAGGCTGCACGCCCTGCAGCGACTCGGTGCAGAGGGAGGGATGGGGGCTGCAGCCTCCACAGCGAGCAGCTGGGGTGGAGTGACACAGTCTCAAGGCAGCACCCCAGGAGAGAAGGGAGGCGTGAGAGAGAAACTTCTCCCACCACATGCCCCGCTTATGTCAGTTCTGAAGCCAGAGAGAAAAATATTTGAAATAAAAATCAAAAAAAACATAAAGTCTCCGACTGAGGCTAGAATACCTTCCCAGCAATCTGCTTGCAGCACCCTGGCTGTCATTTCTGAAGGAGCTCAAGCTGCTCAGGGGTTTCTAGCACACCCCAGTTCTCTCCACACGGTAGCAGTCACAGGTACTGCTCAGAGCTCATGGGTCACCGGGCAGCCACGGGTCTGTGAAGCAGCACTCGGCTGCGGGAGAGGAGAGAAAGCGACGAGTGACTTCTTGTCAGGAAAAACCCCTCGGTTGTCGGAGTCTGCAAGGAATTGCTAGAAGATTAGCAGCAGCAGGGCTCAGCTGCAGCATAGGTGAGGCACAGCAGCATCCGACGCGGAGGACTCACTGAAGGTCCAGCCGGACTCCGGGCGCTGTGCCGGCAGCCTGTGGCGCAACTGGCCCTGCACAAGTACAACAGATTTATGTGCACGGGCAAGAGCCAAACCCCCAGATTCTCAACCTATACTGCACATCAACTCACTGGAGAAGTCAAGGTCAAATGAGCCAGTCTCTGCTGTCACCTCTGAGAAGAGAGCTGTTTTTCAAAGAGCTCGCATTATCTGCTGGCTTAGCCCAGACTGCCCTCAGCGTGGTTCCTGCAGTTAAATACCAGCTGCTTACAGGGCACCAGGCTGCATTTTGTTCCCACTGACAGGGAGGGAAACGTGAATAAGTGCCTCACCACTAGTTTCCAAGCTGTTTAGGGGGAGGACCTTGTTATTTCTGACTCTGGGCTCTTCATGGCAGAAGCTGCTCCCATGCCTGTGTCTTGTACAGCAGGAGCGTGATGCTGGTGCTCAAGCAGAAGTCTCGAGTAATTTGCTTTTAGCACAGTAGCATGGACTCTGAGAGCACAGTAAAATAACAATAATTCATGCCAGACTAAAAGGCTTGTCACCCCTCTGTTTAAATTATACAGAAGTCAACTCTTGGAGGTCCCTCTGAGCACAGCTCGCAGCAATACACACGGTTAACTCAAGCAGGATTTGCTGTGTATTACCAATAAAAAGACTACCCAAGTATCTGCTGCTACATTTCCTGCCAACTACCAAAGATGACCCACAACAAAGGGATTACACCCATCTGTGTGAGCTCTAGATCTTTTTAATAAACTGATGCATCTCCTCCAGACCCCAGGAGCTTGCTGGCGTTGTGGAAGCAGTACTGCCTCACCTACATGGTTACACAAGAAGATCTACATGCAACAGCCTCCAGACCAAAAAAAAATAAAAATTCTCAGTGCTACCATACAGCATGAGTAATGTTTTACTGCCCTTTTAATGGTGAAAATAAAAGTAAAACTAACAACCACAGATCTGTGGTGTGATATACCGTGGAGTAAAGGCAATTTAAAACCAGTTCTGGGTGTCACATGCATGCAATTAAAAAATCTGCAGCAGCCAGGTATCAGCCAAAATACTACTACAAGCTTTGCTGCAAGGATGCTTTCTCAAACCATCAGAGCTGACAACTCATTTAGTAACAGCTTCTAACAATGCAATCTGATCAATACTCCAAGAGCTTCTGATAGTGCCAGAGGACAGATAACAATTAACTCGATTCTAACATCAAAGAAAATTCACAAGCGAGGCCTCGGTATTGAGGTTAAAAGTGTGCACAGGTAATAATGGAGAAGATAGCTTTTAAAACTGTTTTTAAGTAACTCCCTGACAGCTCATTTGATAAAAGAAAAAAAAGACCTGGGGCTTATAGAGAAGAGCAAACAGCCCAGGTCTCTCTTTCAACTATCAAATTGCCTCTTACTCAAGACTCACCCAGGCGTCTCCTCCTCCTAAGGCTGCCTACGTGTCCAGTCCAGAGGTGCACCTCCCTGCATCCAGCCCAGGCTGAACGGTGCAAAACCACCAGGACCCAGCCCTCATTATTAGCACACAGAGCACATGGGGACCCGATCCCGCAGCAAGGAGCCGCATGTCACAGCCCCGTGCAGCTGGAGCTGCAGGCGAGTATTTTGAGCAGCGTGAGCCAGAAAACCCAACCTTGGCTCTGCCCTGTGCCAGCATTTATTTCCTTTCTGCTGTTTACAAGCAAGCATCTCAGCTCCTCTTTAGCTGCTTTCCGTATCTTTTAACTGCTTGCTTACCAGAGATCCTGCAACGGTGACACTGAACTACAAGATGACCCTCACTTTCAGGTGAGTCAAGCCTTGGGCTCTGAATATGATCCCAGAGGGTTACAAACGTGGACTGGTCACTCAGGGACAATGGAAATGCTTTTAGCCAATGCATTTTTTTTAAAAATGGTGACCGGCACAGTACACTGCCGTGGGAATGGACAGAATATTGACCCTGCCGCACAACACGCCGATCTTGCTTCTACCTTATTCGCAGTGAAAAGACTATAAACTGCAGAAATGAGTCAGAAGGCCAGCTCAGCACTTTGAAATCAGCTCTTCACCTGGGCTGCCAGCCATACAACATAACGCTGTTGATCCAGATCTTGGATATGCTGCCTCCTCATGCAACATGCAACTGCAAAGCGAGTCAGTGACCAGCAAACCATCTGCTGGATCTCACTATACCGTCCACAGCCTTCTTGGCACAAACATTAGGGAAATCAGAATAAGACTGTGAGCAGCAGTTAGTACTGGTGTGCCAGGAGCCTAGGCTGGGGACGGTGAGTGTTTGCATTTAGAGGCTGCTCATTTTTAACAATGTGGGAAATTCTCAGGCATCCAAAGGAAAAAAGATCCCGTAGCAAAAGAGCAGTTCTGGACACTAGGTTAGTAGCGTTGTCTTGCACAGTTATGTGGGTGACTATGTCCCCATTGCCTAACAACTGCTCTGGCAATGCTTGGTTTTGGACAGAAAAGCAGCCCTTTCTCCGAGCTCTTGGAGAGTACCCAATTCTTCTCTGCAGTATGAAGACATTCATAAAATGGGGGCAGGGGGGAAGGAACGAATGTAGAAAGGGAGGATAAACCAGGATAAACCAGGAAGATCCACAAGGCAGAGTGCCTCAATGATTTGCGCTCAGGTAAACAGAAAAGTAAAATGGTCTCGCTATAAAGACATTGCGTGATGCCAGCTCCCGTGGGCCTGGATAATTTCTGGCTCAAAGAGTCCCTCCCTGCTGTCAAAGGACTGACCCTTCCCTTCCAGGCCTATGACACTACCTGATCTTTTGACACTCAGCCTCGCACAAGCAAGGGCATTACCTTGGGGTCACCATCACTTAGCTGTCATCAGCAGCATGACAACTGCAAGCAAAGGGAAAGGTAATGATAAAACCCAAACAGAAGAACTTGCTTACTGTGTTTGTTTTTCTTCTCTGGAAGAGGTGGTGGCTTCTCTGGATCATTGTTAGAATCTGGAGCAGCAAAGTCAGCAATGAATTCAATTGGTGCTGAAGAGTTTACTTGTTGGAAAGGCAAAACAGCAGCAAATGGCGTGAAGGGTACTGATGGGACAGACACTGCACTCTGCATATCATCCTCCGAGATGTTATCGTACTGGGAAGGGTGTCTCTCATAAGACACCCTGCAGCCCGAGTTATCCGAAGTCTGAGAGGCTGCGCTCCTCCTCTTCTTTTCCGGTAAAGCTGGAGGAGTCTCTGTCGGCTGTGCTGCTCCCGAGAGGCTGCAGAGTTCCACTGGAGGAGAGTTGCCCTGCGGGAGCTGGAAAGCATGTCCATGGAAAGGGGAGCCAGACTCACCCAAGGACTCTGGCAATGGGCTGAGGATACCTGGAACCTGCTGAGGTATCTGATCAGCGTTGGAGAGGTCCTGCTGCAGGAATTCATAGTCTGGATCATAGTGATCTGATTGATCTGGTTAAACAGACAGGACAGGAGAATGATGCATTAGTTTGATGCATTAGTTTCTCTCTTTGAATGTTGAGCCCTTCCCAATTCCGCCCCTCCCATTCCATCAGTTAATTAATCAGTTTATTTAATCAGAAGGATACTTCCCTGCAGCAGGGACCATCTTGCTACACCTTTTGTAATCACCAGCCTTAATAACACTCCTATCATTATTTCTTTAGGCTAGCAGACAAATAACACAAATTCAATAGATAGATCATTGCAAAGATTACTTATGTTTCATATTTATATTTTTATTTCCTTTCCTAGTATGTAGAAACAACATCACTTTAGTCTACCAGGACTGTCATTTCTGCAGACAAGGCTGGAATCAACAAAACATTCCACTTGAGAGCTGAATTGAGTTTAAACACAATCATCTATAGCTGGGGAAACACATTCCCCTGGGCTTTTTCCTATCCAACAGAATATAATTCTGTAGAGAACCGCCTGCAGCCACTACAAGATGACAGTTGCAAGCACAATCCGTTTACTTCTGCATCACAGCTATGACAGCTCCCAAACGAGAGCGAAGAGGGCTCCTCCAGCAGCCCTGGATGACCCCCCGTGCTTACCTAACGTTTCACAGCTTGTGTTGCGGGAGCACTGACCGCTGTCGCGGTCCAGAGAAGAGAGCTGCTCATCAGACTTGCTGAGTTTGCCGATGCTGCTGCATGGCGAGAGGCGAGGAGACTCCCCGCCATAGGAGTGACTTCCACCTGACAATCTCCTCTGGGCGTAGCAGTCAACATCAAAATCCTTAAGCAAAAAAATCAAATCAGCGTCACTGCTGGCAGCTCGCTAGCAAGCAAGACGCAGTGCAAGGAGCAACACCTCACAGCTGCGGTAGGAAAATCGGAAGGGATGAGGATCAGCGCTGCTAGTCCTCTCGAGTTAGACAAGCTCATCAGGACCGCAGAAAACCTCTAATCTGGTAAACAGCCCATGCCAGGGAGCTCTGTATCGTCTTGCTTCCAGGTAGAACATGCTGTGACCCACACTGGACTTCAGAGATGCTGAGAAGGCAACCGAGTTCCTCACTGCTACCCAGACCGCATGGCTGCTTGTCAAGACACTGACATTAGGTAACCAGACTGCAAGATTTCTCATTCAATAATGAGTGAACGCCTCAAGTATTCCCACTTCTGCAAAGCAACCAAAGAGTGACTGTCCTAGTAACTGAAGAATTGTCATGGCTTTATCTGGGTCAGCCAAATAACTGCAGAGGCTCTCTAAGCCAGATCTGAGGCACTGGGGATGAGGACAAGATCTGATTTTGGTGTAATTTAATATGATTCAGATCCTCACTGCTGAGTTAGTAAGTTCCTGAATGTGTAAAGCAAATCCAGACATTTACAACCTCCTAAACCCCAGACCAGTGTAAGGAATGGAATATGATCAACACACACAGTCCCAAGCTTTCCATTTTTCTACCAGAAAATTTACAAATTTCCCCAAAGTACCAGCCATGGTGAGAGCAGTTGCTCAAACTATTGCTTGAGTTAAAAGATGTTTTAAATGGTGACCAGCTGAAGACAGAGTTCTTGATCTCATTACACCACATGCTCCCTTGGCCTGTAAGTAAACCCTGGTGAGATCTCGGTAAGCTCAGCCAGCCGCTCTGATCTATTTGACACGGCATCATCACACTCTGCTACAGCTCAAGGCAACAAAGTTTGCAGTAATTTGTTAATTAAATCCAACAGCACTGTAAAAAAAAATCAAGCTGTTCACATCGAACTATACTGGTATTGCTGCCACTAAAACTCCCGCTCCACACTGGGCTGCCTGGAACAAGCAGAGGCGTGCAGGGAACTGCGCGGCTCCAGGTCACGGCATTTCTCCGAGCTTTCGCTACGCTTCACACCATTTGGCTTTCACAGAAGGGTTACGCCATTACCTGTCTGTTGATCCCAACAGGTAAACTGGACCCACTGGTGGCTCGACTCATGGGGGCCACAACTGCCACTCTGGTTGGGGAAGGTGCCGACTGCCGTTTTTTAGGGGGCAAGGCTGGTGGAGGGCTGCAAGACACAACAGGCAGTGATGTTTCCGTTACTCTTCCAGCAAAAAGGCTTTTAGAAGCTTCACGAGATTGTTTTCCAGCAAGCCTCTGACTTGTTAGGCTCAAAGCTTGCAGGTTCTTGCCCAAAGCTGGCCAGGAGTTATTCAGCAAAGTGCATCCACTAATAAATATCAATTTAAGAACACTCTCACAGGTAAGGTCCTGTTCAGTGATTTATTTTCGAAGGTTGGAAAAGACTTGGTACTTCTCAAATAAAACCAATTGGTGTTTTAAAAATTATTTTTAATGGAGCTAATTAGCACGGTAATTATTTCTTAATAAAAGTGGTGAAAATAAACATTAAATGTTTTGGTTGACCCAGGTATTGTTTCCCTCCTCCTCAAACCTTCCAGGATTGAAAAGTGTTCAAAGTTTTGAAAATTTGCATGGCAAGAAAGTTCTTTTTCTGCCCTTTAACTCTCCCACTGAACATCACAGAACAGTCAGCGTCGCTCTTGCCATGTTTTGGCCTGAATCCATTTCAGATACACACATCAGCAGTAACTAGGGAGATTTTAACCACTGGACTTTAGCTTTTGCTTCTAATGACACATAGTTCTGGTAACTGTCAAGCCTGTGAGGTTCCCCAAAGCACATGTATTCTGTTCCTGGAACACACCAGAAAATTTTTACATAACCCATGAGAATTCACAAGATACATAGAAATGTGATCGCTGTTGCCAGCCACGGCCCTTTATACCCTATTTTCAAATTAGCACAACATGTATTTTTCACACCATCCATTAGCACCAGTACTAGAGAAGAAAAACATCATAAACACAGACCAAAAACCTGCACATTGGGGGTTTTCTCTTTCTTCTCAAAATAGAACATAGAAACTTTCATGTGGTTACACACAGAGCAGGGTAAGAACCAAGTAAAAGATTTTTTTTTCATGCACTATTGGCTCCTTTCACTCTTAAGCTGACAAGCAATGCAGAACCACCTGGATGTGCAGGACAGATTGATAACTGCCAGCTGAGGTCAGCAGGACACTTCCCACTGGATACAGCAGCACCAGACCCTGTGGTACAGGGCTGTATTCACATAGTTTTCAATAAGGTTCTTACACGTTTATATGATGCCTCTCATGCACGGATCTCGGGGCACGGCACTGTCCTCACATAAAAAGAAGGGAAGGAAAGCACAGATACTGAAAGGTATTGCTCAAAACAAGACAGAGTGAACACAAAGTCACAAAGCGAGGACCAGAAATTCCGGGGCATCACTAGCCATTCTCATGACCTCTCTTGTGCACATTTTGCAAGATTGTTTAAAAAACAAGAAGCCGGTATTCTTCAGTCAGTTGGTTGGCCAGTATTACCTGTTTTCTGCCACACGAATGCTTGGCAGAGGAGGTTTAGGAGGTGCAACTTCTTCATCCATGGAGTCGGTCAGTAGCTCGTTCGATTGAGTCATATTAGTTGTTTTGTTGAGGATCTCCATCTCTCGGTCTGTAAGGGGAAGTTCTGATGGGCTGCAACAAGTAAAATTGAGATTGTACATCACAAAATACAGTTGGAATGCAACATATCGACAGATATATACATACTTTAAGTTACAGGCAAAACAAGAGACACCTACAGCAGAAGGCAGAATTTCATCTGCAGGTGGAATTTCACATATAAGCAGAATGGACTGCACATGCCACGGCCAAGCGATGTTCCATTGCCAGATTTTGGTACCTTCCCTAACACAGCATATTCTCTTTAAGTGGTCCCACCGTAATGGATGAGGCTACATCGAGAATACTACGCTACTGAATGCTTTAGTTCCACTACCCATCGCCAGAAACTATCCTTTCTATATTAATCCTGCACACAGAAGAAACCCTTGACAGTGACACCTACCTGTCAGATTTACATGCTGGTAAACTGGGTTTAACTGGGCTTGTGGGAGAGGGATGCTCCTGCTTTTCAATCGTGAGTCTGACCAGCTCCTGATGGATGGAGAGGAGAGGAAAAAAAGGGAGAATAATCATTATTTGCTGAATGCCGCACTCACACGTCCTAGGACAGAAGGGGATGCTACTGCGGTGAACTCTTGGTTACGCAGCTAATGGACTAACGATGGCACGGACACCGAGAGACCTGAGCTGGGTGTAAGTCTGGTGCAGAGCCGTGCAAATGATGCAGCGCTGCTTCTAAGGAGCAGCAGTTTAGCCATATTCGGCAAATGATGCAGCGCTGCTTCTAAGGAGCAGTTTAGCCATATTCAAGTTAAGTTCATAAACCCTGACCCTAGGGGGATTCTGCACAAACCCACACACGTGGCTTTTTGCTGTGTTTCCTCTTTATCGTCACAAATGCATTCCAGTCCCCACAACACCCTAGACAATGGCAAATTGACTTTACCTACATAAATACAAGTACAGAAAAGTCTTACACAGTAAAGGACTTCACCTAGCCAGTAAAAAATTAACTAATTGCTTTATATTTTATAAACAAGCATGTACTTGTTTCAAAAAGCAGGTTTTCTGTAAGATTCCTCAACAACAAATTAAATAGTGAACACCTTTATTAAAAAGCCTGCTTCCCCTGAAGCATGTTAGTGATGTCTTAGTCATTCAAGGAACTCCTGTGGTGTATCTGTTCTAGGCAGATAAGGCTCTGGATAAAGAGATAAGGGCACGATAATCCTGAACTACACATCTGCCAGCAGTCAAAACAACAATCACTCACACCAGAAAGGCGGAGAGAACATTTTATGGATGTCTGAGGCCCACAAATAGATCTACTGCTCACAGATGCAAACATATGCCCTCTTACAGGCAGGCTGGAAAACTGGCAGTGCTTCCTGACAGTATTGGCTTCCCGACAGTATTGGCTTCCCAGCATGTTATGTAAAGGAAACTATATGGGATCAATTTTCCAATTTTTTAAAAGCAGCCTGTAGTACAGTGTCATCATTCTAGTATCATCTTCATGTCCATGTCTACTGAGCTTGGAAACAACTGTTATTGCTCTCTCAGTGCAGTACTGCAACTGAAATGTCATCATCACCATCCCTTCAAGGAAGGGAAATACTCTACTTCTCATATTTTTATATAAGGCTCTATTTAAAGCTGCACTTTCATGCTTCCAAAGCTTTTTCCTCTAAACACCCAAGAGGAATAAAGGACAGCACTGGATGCGCAAAGGACAGCAAAAGTAGCCCAAGTGCTCACTACAGCAGATTCTGGTTTTGATGTTCTACTTAGATTCTGGGTGTGAGCTTAAGCTTCACGTACACCGTGTCAGCCAAAAGCAGGACAAAACACTTGGCTATCCAGAAGCTGTCCTGGAAATTCCCACATGTGGGAAAGGAAGAGAGAGCACAAACAGAACACGCAGAGATGTCCATGCGGGCTAACGCTACGGAGATGTTCCCATCTGGGACAGACTGACGAGAGCCCTGGTGAGGAAGTGTCTTCTGAGAAGTGCCCTGATGAGCAGAAGCACAGCACCGAGGTGACCACAGCCAACCAGCCTGGCCAGCTCCCGCTCCCAAGGAGGGCAACGTTCCCCAGCGGGAAAATACTCTGCAACGAGGAGCAACGGACCAACAGAGCTTGGACAATCTACCAGCTCCACTGCAGTAATGTGTGTTACACAGTATGAGAAAAAGTAAAATAATTAAGGCTCTTCAATCACCGAAGAATGACAGTGGATGCTGACCTGACCTCAGACTTCTCCACTGTGTGCCTCCAGTTACTCCACAGAAACTATTATTTTAAAAATGTACGTTCCTCTGTTTCACCTTCTCTTTCAGGATGAATAATCTTTAATGAAAAATTTGCTATTTCTTTTAAGACTTTAGAATTCCCCTGAAATATTTACAGACCATCCCTAAGAGAAACAGTTGTAGGATGTGGGCACCTATGAACCCCAAATGAGCCTTTTTCTGGAAATCAGATCATTTAGAAATTCCAGTGACCCATTTGACTCTTCTGGCTGCAGCTGGCACCACGCTCCGAGTCACCGTCAGGAGTGAGTGACGACACAAGGGATTGCCACCTTCCTGCTCTCTGGACAAACCTGGGCCACTGAAGAGGTTTCTGGAGACTCTCATTCACTTGAACGGCATCGGATGCCACGGGGCTATCGGGTACTTCCCAGCAAGACCAGTGACTCCATACAATGAGCAACACAGAATGTACAGGTATTCAAACCGAAAACCAAAATCCTCCTGAAACAGGAGTGTCCCTGCCACAGGGCTATGGCAGAGAAAATGTAATGCCTTCTTTTCCTCATCTTTCCTCACCACGTTTAACACCTTAAGCCAAGCTCAGGCCAGTGCTGCAGACTGTGGTGGAGGCAGCAGCGCCGGCAATTCCCCAACATTCGGTGCTGAAGTGCTCGGTTTTCCTACTTTGTCATTTGTAATGGACACCTGCTTGTCCACCATATAGGAGTGTAAGTTACAACAGGGGACAAAAAAAATAATCAAATTTGGCTCAGAAGTATCTTTAGAACGATTCAAACCATTGTGGCTGTTAAAAGAAATAAACCAAAACAGCTCCCAGCAGAGAAACCAAGACAATGTATGACTGCCAATACTTAAGAGGATCACTTTTCCCTCCAACTTTGACAAATATAATCAGATTCCCTGCAATCTGGCTTTTTCTCCTCTCCGCTAACCCCAAAATGAGAACTAGCATTTGAAAATCAAGCCAAGATCTTTAGTGTACACACAGAGGTAATCAGCACGCAACTGAGCCAGATGCACATTATGCTATTCTTTATCAGCAAGTAGAGATTCCTGCAGCAATAATTAGAGGTAATTAAAGCCTCTCTACCAACTTATGCTACTTCAGCAAGCTGGAAATTCCAAAATGAGATGGATTTTAAAGAAGTTACATAATCAAAACAAGGATTCTATTTTTTTCTTTTTTATATATGCCTAGCAAGGCACTAAAACCCGACATCAAGCCAGCAAGTAACATGAGTGAACAAGGGACTCCTTTACGCTCAAGTCTGAAAATACAGGGGGAACTGAGCACTGAAATGTGGAAGTGGATTTTGTGTGATCTGCCAGAAGAACCAAAAAAGTCCTCCACAGCAGAGAAACGTCCAGCTTCTCAGTTCTGCTTCCAGATCTGAAAGCTGGCTGGTTTGGTCCTTCTAAAATAAACCTTGTTCCTCGCTATGCCGTGGGAGACGAGCGCACGCCGCTTCCAAATGCTGACCCCGTTGACGGGCAGACACGTTCGCATCTACCCAGACAGCTGCACATCTGCTCGAACCATGCTCCGAGCTGACCAGACATAAGCCACCTCCAACTGGAGGGCCAAAATAACTTTTAGTCTAACAACAAAGTAGAGACTGATACAGCCACGCCACTCAGCGGGGCTTCATAGCTCAGGCTTAGTGCTGCACGGACATGTCTGTGTCGCTTCCAGCCCAGGCCGGCTCATGGCACAGGCAGAGCGGGCATCCCAGACCTTCCAGGCACCTCGCTTTGGCTGGAAGGCAACAGGGACCAGGGGTTTAAACATTCCTTGAAGTGCTCGAATCTCACGCAAGGAGACTACACAGCTCGATCCTGGATCCAGAGATGAGATTTGTGCAGATTCATGAAGCAATAATGGAGTGAACTGTCTCGCTGCTCGCTGGGGTGTCACAGCTCAGATACCACAGAAAAGACTTTCACGTGCTGCAAATTGCTGCTGAATTTCAACAGTGACAGCAGCTGAGACTTCAGGATGAACTCTTTTTTTCTCTATCCTGCTGTGCAAATTCAAGACCAGCTTTACTTTTCAAATCTGGAGCTTAATGTTGAAGGTCAACATTGTGCCAAATAATCCCAGAAAATCTGCTGTCTTTAGGTGATGGGAATGTTCTGTTTCAAAGATATTTGCTTAAAAGGCTCGATAAGTAATAGTAAATTTTAGTATCTGTATTTAAGTAATATTAAAGAGATATTCAGAGCATTTAAACACCACTCCAAAACTCCTGAAAATGTGATAGCTTGGGAGATCCACTCCATATTTGCATTCAGCTCCAGTCAATAACGACTGAGATTGAGTACAGTGAAAGATGTCTGTTTCTGATACACTAATCCTGGTGAAACACCTGCTGCTGCTCTTTAAACTCCACCTCAACTTTCCCTCTGTACTGGATCTAAGCATTCCCCTTTAGACTTTCAAGTGCTATTGAAGGAGGTTTAGCTTTCTCCACAGTTTTCAAAATAAGCTTCCCAGGAGACACAGTGGTCTCTCTGCTGACGCCCTAGGCCCAGGTGAAGCAAACCCTTAACTGCAGTGCTAGGACAGCTGAAGGAACAGCCTCTGGAGCCATCAGCCTGGAGACAAGCTTAGGAAACAGAAATAACGGGTACCAAAACGCCTACTGGGAGGCAGAAGCAAAATCAACAGCTTTCCCTGGGTGGGGCAGGGGGGGATGCTATAAGCAAATCCCACAGAGGATACAAAGGTTTTTGTTAAACATTTCTGTTAAACATTTCCGTTAGTTCTGTAAAACTAATCTCCAGAAAACCAAGCTCAGCTGATCACCTGTTCCACACCCTAATCCAACTGCTGAAAGTAGTGATGTATCACTGATGAATCCCTTGAAATTTATTTTAAAAGATGGAGCTGGAGCCTTTGGTTCTCTGTGGGCACTGACAGGAAGTATTTCCATTATGTTCTGCCTAGACAGAAAATATGCAAACTGTATCTTCTAACCTGCACAGGAGACTGGGAGACCAGGAGTGACTTGCTGAAAATTTAATACAACACTCAATGAAGATTTATCGCTTCTTGCAATTCATCCAAATACCATGGTGAGCATTTCAGAAGTGCACACTTACAGCCAAACTGTTTGTGCTGGTCTTTAACCAGCATTCCAAGCAGGAATTTCACTTAGGGAGCTGCTGATTGAAGAGGTAGTTTACTGAAGGCAGGAATAGGACCTTTATATTTTAGCTGCACTTAAAAACCTCTTTCAGCTAGATCTCTTCTAAATTGTATAATCTCTTCTTATTGTGTACTTTATATAATTTCCAATATTTGTCTCATGTACCTTGACTCCATCCAAAACAGCTTTTATGACACCCTTCACTGTTGTCACCATCTCCTTGTCTTCTGAGTTCACACCTTCCAGCATCACTTGATCAGACCAGCGAATGAGATTGGCCAGACTCTGGTACACACGGCTGTAGCAGGACGAGATGGCAGAACTGGATGGCAGGGAAGGAAGTAGTGGAGAAAAAAAAAAAGAACAAAATGAAATCACGGCGATACTATCAAATGTTATAAGAGTGCTTGAGTTAAAGAGGATTTCACGCTGTTAAAAATGTGATTGTTCTCCACCTCTCTCTGACAGTCAGAACTAGTGTTTAGCAGGTGACAAAGCCCAGGTTTCTCCTTTACTGCAGTTGCTCTCCCATTCCCCGGCACCAAATGGGACAACAGTACAATTAATGGCTCATTCCCGGTTAACAGAATGAATTACCTGGTTAACACAGCCACGCCAAAAAGAACATGCTCTCCATTTTAATTTACAGCTCCATCCTCTGTCTTAACTTCAAAAGTAAAGCATTTACGTTCTGTATTGAAGTCTAAGCTACATTACTTCAGTATCTATGACCTCCCTCTTCCTTCTTAACTCTCCCCAAAAACGTCTTGCATAATAAAGAGCTGACTGTACTCATTCCTTTACAAATCATTTCCTCACTGTTTATAATGCCTGAAAACATGTAATTAAAACCTGCTTCTTTACAGAAATTGAATTGAATGAATTTCAGGTTTGGAAGAGGAAGGGTGTTGCTTTGTTTTGCTCTTAATGAGAAACAGAATTGAAGCTATTGTTCTGAAGGGGAAAAAAAAAAGATTTTGGAAGGATGACAACTCTAAATAAAAGTTAACTGTAACAACAGTGCTCACAGGCATTTTCCTGGCCATTCTGAAAACACTTACTTCATTACTAAACAAGGTGTGTTAACAGTACTGCTGGTGGCAACGCTTCAACAATTCTTTGTACAGTTAAATCAATTGCAAGCTGCATCAAACCCATAAACAGATAAGAGTAGGCGTAATCTCACAATCATTACTTATACGAGTGTTCCAAATCTTCCCACTTCTCTTTTGTATCCATTTTACACTGGCTTAACTCCAGTAATTTCATTATCGGTGAGAAGAGAATCGAGCTTACAAGCTTCAATGAGATTATTTAGGTGAATGAGGTTTGCAGGACCGGGAAAAAACTATTGTCAAGTTACAACTAGGGCGATAAAAACAACAGTAAGTACTTTTTTGTTTGGTTGTTGGGGTTTCGTTTTCTTTTTGTTTGTTTGTTTGTTTTTTTTAAAGCGTGCCGCTTGCCATTTGTTCTAATTTCAAATAAAATTAGCTTGGTAGGAGATATTTCCTAAATAGGGCCCTCCCCCATCTCTTTCTAAGGCTTTGATTTCTTTGCCATTAATCTTCAGTCTGCTTCCTTCTAAGGAGGCAGTAATTGAAAGTCCATTTTGTGCTAGATTTAATTACTTTATTCCTTGATGCAAATGCTTCCCCTAAAGTAAAAAGAAGCCCAAGAATAACTGTAGAGCTTTCTTCCACGCTGACACAAGTCCTGCTCACTTTTCTTGAGGGGCATTTGCTATCAAAATCTCACCCCTTTGTGTCCTGTCACTAGGTAGGCACGAAATGACATGGCTTTGTGAGAATGCCAAATCCCCTTTTTTTCTTTTTCTCTGTGAGGTTAAACAAGGCAGAACATATATCCGGGATCTGTGCTGGGGTATATACCGTTTCCAGAAGGAGAGACTTAGCACTATGTAGAGCACTCCATTGCCGACTGACTATGAAAATTCTGCCTCTACGGGTAAATACAGGTACCCAGCTGTCCAGGTCGCATTAGTTCACTACTAAAAGACAGGGTACAAAGAACTGGAAGAATAGAATTGTTTGAAACACTGCTGCTGCTGAAGACCACTCAGTTGATATTTATTTCCAAATATATTCTTGGAAGGAAAGATCACCCAGCAAACACCCAGTGAATATACAAATCAATGCAAGCAACTGTAGAGATGATGTTCTATCCTAAAAATATTTGTTGACATTTTACATGTTCTCCTCATTTAAGGTAAAAATTCATTTTTTTCTTTTATTAAGTGAAAGCAGGTGCTTGTCAGGAATTTAATGGCTGTGGGAAACCTGATAGCCACTGAAGAAACTTTGGTGTCTGCACCCAGAACCTTGACGAATGTTCCTATTTTAAGAGCTATTGTTCTTTCTAGTTCTACAGTTCTAACCCAAACTGGAGCTCTCCTGTCCCAGCCACAGCTCTGACACTCACCTATTGCCTCCTGCATTTTGTACTATCAGATACAACCCTTGCCTATGCACTAAGGCCAAACACAGCCCAGCGTCTCTGTTTGCAAAATACTTGGCAGCTGCTGCTGTCTTGACCATATTATAAACCTTTCTTGCGCCAGAACTAAGCATCCTGAAGTAAAAATTGCGGAGATACTTCATGGGAAAACAAATAGAAATAGCACAAAAACTAGCCGGATTTCAGGAACCAAACACCTGCACTTCTCTGTCTGTGCTAATTCTGCTCTTTCTGTATTTTTCAATGATGTTTGCTTGTTTTGTGTAAATCAATCACTCTAGCATCTATGGGATCAAGAGCAGTTACATCTCTATGATTTGAGAACTCCACAAATTCTTATAATCCACGCTGGGCTTTGCTTTGGCAAATTTCTACTTCTGCCTTCAAACCCACCGCCTAACTGGTTAAAAATATAATACGCATAATCTGTTAAAACATAAAACAAATAATCTGTTGAGAGCGCGCATGGACTGGTTAATCTACCGAAGTACATCTGTTTACTTCTGTTCTGTCTGTGATCCAGTAAAATAAAAACAGTTAAGAGCACAGGCTCAGATTTCTCTAAAATCACAGTGGATAAACTGAACACAAAAAGGAATTACTCTGAGGATAAACTATTTTTCAGGTAAAAGCTATTGGATTTGTTAGCTTTTAGGATATCATCATGGACTGCAGAAACAGTATAGCATCTGAGGAGTAAATCCCACTAGTAAATGATGAAATTTCCAAGTTTACACTAAGAATCGGCCCTTCCTTCTCTCTAAAACCATTCTGATCTGCTTTATCTTTCCACAGCACAGGCTCCTCTGCAGCAGGGAATCTGCTTTTAAATTATGTTTGAAAATTATCACATAATTAGTACAAATAGCAGTCACTTTATTAGCCACCGCAGCATTTCCTGTCTCCTGCTCGATGTCATTCTTCAGACACAAGAAAAGCTTGGAACTGGCCAGTCTGTGACAGCTCCCAAACCCAAGAAGGAAACTTACCTTTGCTGGATGCGTGGATCCGTCTGTACCAAGGGGAGGATGGCTTCCAGGACTTTACTTGCTGAGCCTGGCAGCATCTCTAACACTTTCTTATCAATTGCCATTTTATCCACAATAGTCTTAAAGTAGCGCAATGCACTGACGACCTCCTTCTCCTTCTCCTCTAGCCATGACACATTCTAAAGAGGAGGAAAAAAGGAGAGAGATGTTAAAACCTTCGCATTTTTAAAAGCAAGGTTACTTACCTGAAGTATGGCAACACTGAATGAGGTACATTCCATGAGGACTGGAGAAAACTCCTTCCACTACAAACACTTTTAAATTGAATTTTTGCTCTTTCAAAATAATAGTCAGTGCAAAACTGCACCCACACTTGAACTTTCTGAATTACGTGCATTCCAAACTGAAGGCTAATCTTGATCACTTTTAGGCCAAGATTAACGCTACCGATGATGTGCCAAACTGGGAGGGTGAAAAAAACCCACCAGATACTAATGATAATATAAGAAAAAAGAATCTTCCAAGTTCCAGAGCAATTCAATCAAGATGCCTCTGTTTTTGTACCCATCCCTGAGAGTTTCCATGACATACGTGGTGTTCACCCCTACTCTGAGTAATTCTGTTGACTCCAGTCTGCCTACTTGCATGAACCTGGGCTATGGCCTTGTCTCCTCGTTCACAAAAAACTCCTTTCCGATCAGTCGATGCTGCCTGGACAAGGGAACGCACACGTTCTCTGTGGGGAAGGACTGTGAAAGCTACGTTTTGGCATCGGCAAATGAATGTTGCAGAAGGGAACAATTCATTGGAATAAAGCTGAGTTGTGGTCACCAACTTCCGTGCCACCGCCAACACTAGTAGAGGAAATTCAGAAGTGACACATGATATCTTAATGGTATTCTCGACAGGGATATTTTTAAAAAGTTTACCAGAGTATGCCTGGAGGCCTTTTAATGCCACAAGTAGTTCCTAAGTGAGATTCAAATTAACTACTGAACGCTGCTAGAAAAGGAGCCGAGAGCTTAGCAGAGTCAGGTTTCATCCATTATCTTCCCAGTAAACGCAGCTTCAAGAATTAATGACCTATGGGCATTATGTGCTCCCCATACTCTTGTCAGCCGTTAAATTGCTGCTTTTCTGCAAAATCAGGCCTGCAGCCCAAAAGGTTTTAGGAAGAACAATTTATAGGCAGCAGTGGTGAGTAACTTGGGGCCAGTTGCATAAAAGGATTAGAGTCCCAAGTTCCATCTAGCTCCAACTTTAGAAGTCCCAACCCAAGATCTGCAAACCACCCTGTCATTTTCCATCTCGTCTGGGACGTGCCCTAACTCCACTGCTGCTTCCACTTTTTGACAATATTGCTTGCCAGGCATCTCAAGTTCTGCTCTGCAGTTCACAGACACCCTAAACTTACTTGCTGGGGAGCATCCTGGCAACAAACTGATATTAAAAAAAACCCAACAAAACATTTCCAATTTTTCAGGCATGTGCCCTCACCACTGTGTAGTCTGTCCTAGGATATGGAGAGGCTCAGCCTCTCCCACGAAGATTTTGCACTTCATATGAAACGATCTCACTTTTCCAGGATGAGTAGCCCCTATATTCCCTGAGCAAGTACGACTGTGGCCCAGTGGTCAGAGCTCTCAACGGGAAGTGAAAAAACGCAGATCGCAGTTCCTGCTCTCATGGCTGTTTACATGTTTCATTCAAAAACTGTGTCCTGTCAAAAGGCTTGTGACTTAATAGCTTAAACACTCTTCTGGAGCATAGGAGGGATGGGCTTGACTCTTGAGAGTTCAGGGCTGAGAATGGCGAGTGGAAACACAAATCCTTCCGCTGAGCACAGCGAGGCACGCAAAGCCAGCCACCGGACACTATCTGGGACACAGCCCTTTTCTGCAACTTCCCTACTAGCTCTTTGGGCGACATTCCCTAAGAGCAGTTTTTATGAATCCCTTTTCTCAGGTCCCAAGGTATCTTATGTCCGTGTGTACACACCACACACAGAGCAAGCCTGCACATCCTACACGGGACGGCAGGTTCTGCTACAGAGCTGGGATACAGAAATGTCACTTGCTGCTACGAGGCTGAAGTTACTCACGTTCAGTGAGCTTTACTCACTGTGGCCCGAGAACAATCTAGAGAAAGAAGCAATAACCTGGTGGGATGGATGGGCATTAATACATTCCAATGTCACGAGACTAACGATATCAAGGTTTTCCTCCAAACATTTGAGTGTGTCCCTAAAGCCAAAATACACATGCAGTGAGACTTGAGGGTGGAGAGGACCTGAATTCATCTCTCATTTAATTCCTCCCTTGAGGTGAACTTGTCCCAGCAGTTACCTCACGCCAGTGAGAGAGCAGACCCAGAGCTGTGGGAGTGACCATAACATGCCTGTGTTACAGTAAGAATTAAAGCCAGTGTCCAGAGGACAAAAGGAGACTCTGAAAAACACTGCCCCTGCATTGCCCACCTCTAGGCATAAATGGGAAGAGGAGAAGATGATGTCTGCATGGGTTGAGCATAACCTTCAGGTTACACTTAGTGATTTGACATTAATTTTTGGTATTGCTATTTCTGCTCTACAGTGATTATCTACTTCAAGAGTACAAAAATAGCATCTAAAGTACTTCAGAGGGAGGAAAGGATGATTTTTGCTTTATCAAGTGTGCCTTCTGACAGAAAAACCTCCTGTTTGTCAACTGGTGTCTGTATTCCAGTGAGAGAACCTGGTGGCAATCCACCCGTATCCTCCTCCCCACACAAAGCTAATGAGCTGACTACATCCAACTAATTGATTAGTCGGACAGCGGCTATTAAAATAGATAGGGAATCAGCCAGAAATCAAAAATATTTCACGCTATAAAAATGTACACAGCTGAAACAGTCATGTAAGGTAATAAACATTACTGTAAGTGTTTTGTTTTACAATTAAAAAATTCCCAATCTGTACATAAAGAGAGGTTTTACACGTCCAGCATGCCTTATCAGTAAGGCGTTGTTTTTCAGAGGAAAGAAAACAAAGCAAAAACTTCACCTATTATAAGTATGCTAATATATATTTACTACAGAACAGCATTTTGAAAAGAGCTCTTAATTTTTCTAATTTATTTGTGATCATATATCGGTTTAAAGGAAGGCCTCTAAATTATCGAAACATACCATCCTGAAATATCTCTGGAATTAAAAGTCTTCCAGTAGTACTCTCAGACTTTTTTTTAAAATTTTATTTTTTAACAGCAGTCAGCAAAACAAGGTGCTCAGCTCCTTAGGAAATATATGCATATCCTCCTGGGGAAAAAACCAACAACTACAGTTTGGGAAATAAAAGCCTCATCATCTTCCACCTGATGGTGCAGAATAGGGCTAGGAAGCCCCGCAGCAACTTCTCTGGGTGCGAAGAACCTCACACAGCATAACTGTGTCTTGCTGACTGCTCTCAATAACACCACAACAATCCTCAGCAGAGCTAATGTAAAAAAGTTTGCATGACTGGTGCTGCACACTGGATGAGACTTCCAACAACTGGGAAGGATTCTGAATTATCATAAACAACCTGGACCGTTCTTAACTTTTGGCTTAGATTTATACTTGAAAACTGACCACAGCAGTATTGTAACAGTCTCATCAGTCTACGCAATCAGGCCACAAGAGCAGAAGAGATAACGCTCTGACAGGTTTGTGCTGGGACAGAGCGGTGACCTCAGCTCTTACAGGACTTGAAGCACGTTGGGCCTGAGGAACGGTGGCTGGAATCGAGGGCTGCTTGAACACATCTGCGTGACTTGTCCTGCTGCCATCGTCAGAGATTGAGCACATCTTTGGACCAACCTCAAGGAATTGCTCACCAGGGTTTTTTTTGTTTGTTTTTTTTTTTAAAAGGATCACACCCCCAAACTAGGCAGTTATTTGGAAGCTGTGAGCATAACGACAGGGTGTGCATGCGAGGAGGATGTGTCAGGCCATACACTACATTCCATAATGAGGTATTTAAACATTTATGGAAGGAGGTCTCATCAGGCTCTCCAAAGGTCACAGCATGCCTCTGTTGTTCAGTTTATAACTCAGTTTATAACTCACCATAAAGTAATCCTGAGGATCCCTGAAAAAAATCTGCATAATTCTGCAAAGGACAAAATCACACACGGCTTTTTGATAAACTGAGTACCAGCAAGCAAGAAACCAGCAAGCCTAACGGAACATGTCCTTTGTCTGCTTACTTTGTTCACTGACTTCTCTGGTGTTTTCACTGTCAGGTCAGCTTGCTTTCCTTTCTTTGACGGGGTTCTCTTTATTTTTGGTGAATGAAACTTGCCCTTCAACTTCATAGTGAACGAGGAGAGATGGGAACGCTCAGAATCTAGAAAGACACAGAAATGCGTTACTGGATTAGGGTAAATTTCTTGAAACCAAGGATGTTGTGTTACAGCATTTTCTGGAAGACCAGTCTATGAAAAACATTGCAACCGTGTAAATTTATTGAGTGGAAAAGGATTAAAAAAAAATAAATAAATTGTGGCTCTCTATTACCTTTTGAACCACAATATCACCATCCTTCCCTGCTTCCCCTTGGAGGCAGCAATGCTGCTGTGCAAAGGCAGGGCCAGCGAGAAAAGGAAGAACACCTCTCTCAAAAGCACTTATCTCCAGCAGATCCCCAAGCACTTTACAAAGGAGTTAATCATCATCTCTCTTTCGCAGATGAACAAGTGAGTCAAGAGGATGAAGTGACTCCTCCCCAGACCTCTGGCAGGGCAGAGCTGCCGTGGGTGTGTAGGCAGAGCTCTGCCTGGTACCCAGGACCGGTGGCGGCTCCCGAAGAAGAGGAAGGCGGTTTCTTCCCAGGTTGCTCATCTCTGCCCTCTCCTAATATCACCTTTGAATGTGGCTCCAGGGACAATCTGAGCAAAAGTGCCAGCTGTTGTCATTTGCAATGGATTTCACTCCGAAAGGGCCAGCGAACAGTGGAACTGCTTCAATACTGGGGCATCCTTGAAGGAGCTTAATCACAGAACTAGGTTTTTGAATAGGTTTCTGAATATTCAAAAGCAGAAGGCTTTAAGGCTTGCAATCATGCCATTATACAGATTTACTGCTGAAATATATTTTTATCTGTTTAGCCATGAAGCTAAATAAAACTAAGTTGCCTTGCAGAGAGGAATTTAGCATGTATTTTGAGCAAAGAGCAGTTTAATAAATAAAGATCTGAATTGCTCTCTAGTGACCCAGTTAATTCAGCAGCAGATAACAAACTTGTCTTTAACTCCATTACCAAGAAAAGTGAGCAGTTTTGCTCTAAGTTTCATGTTTCTTTTAGATTATTTGGGAGTTGACTGCGCTGGCTGTACTGAGCCAGAATGGCAGAGTCCCAGGCGAGCAGCACCGCACCACCGTGTTAGCATGCAGGCTGCAAACAGAAGAGGCTGCTGAGTCAAATCTAGCACCCAGAAGCTAAATATCACACTGCAGCGCAAACACTGCTTCTCATACTCAGAAATTACCTAACCACAACGTGAGGGAAAGAACCTCTGCTTGCCTCCCCATAAGGGCTGTCTCCTTTTAAATTTGGTTTCCCGGTAGCGCGTTAAGACCCCACCACTAACACCTTCACCTGGTTAGCTACGTCCTCTAGGTCAAGATTTTGCAGGCATCCCTGTTAATGGAAGCTGGATCAGCAGCAATTCTAATCTATCCTGGCTGCAGATCTGTTCTCCATTTACAGAAGTAAATGTTTTTCAAAGTTTTCTTCGTATCATAAAGTCCTGTTTAATGCACTGAGGAGTGAGGCACTAAAAACCTTGGCCACTGCAGATAAATCCAGACGTATCAGTTGGCCTCTGAAGAATCACTTACAGCAGCTGGCACCCTAACTTAGCAACAATTTACGTCATTACTTGACATCCCCAAGGGGATCTCCAAACCTTTAAAATCTCTCTGGCTCCACAGGGTGCTGAAGGTCACCACCAAGAACAGTTCCTGGCTGCTGTGATAAGGCTCTTGTGCTCCCCGCCCCCAGATAATTTGTATTTATTTCATACAGCACATGAGAATTTCTATACATGCACGCACACGCACGTTTGCCAAGAGAAGTCAGGGCTCTGAATTTATTTTTCAAGAACTGGCAAACAATTACAATAATTAATCTACAGGGAAATAATGGCAGCGGGAACAAATTGCATCTGACTCCTCCATGGGCTGCAGCAAGATCCAAACCGCTAGTCTGAGTAAGGAAATGTTCAATACCTACAATAAAAGCCCTTGGTTGTTTATGGTAATAATTTTGCCTTGTAGGGCCAAGAAATTCAGAAAGGAGAAAGATTCCAGAAGACTACTATCTCCTTTTCTCCTTCCTACCAGCCACCTCTACCCACCTTTCTGGGGCAAGCCCACCAACGGCTGAACCAACGCCCATGCGTGGTCAGGAACCTCGAAAAGCAGATGTCTTGTCAGCAGAGAAAGTTTCTCTTCTGCCGACAGCAGATCCTCTTCACCAACACCAGCACCACCTGCCTAACCACTGCCCTTTGCTCTCTTTACCCTTCTGCCACAGCAAACACCGAATCATTTGCACCCCGCGCTGCGAGAGGCCACAAACCTACAGAGCGGGGACAGGAGCAAGTGGCTAGAGCAGAACTGGAACTTCTTAAAATAGTACTAATGGAGTAAACCAGCTGACATTTGCAAAAAAAAAAAAAAATTATTGTTTGAACAGCCCTGCCAAGTCCTGCTTTGAAGATCACAAATTAATGCAGCTTTTTACTACCATGTCTTTGCATCTACAACACGCATTTTCCAGATCTCGTCTGCTCATAAGTTTCTGATCCATTTGCAGTCAAACAAACGAGTCACAAACCAATATTCTCTTGCACCCAATTGCACTTAGCACTTAAAATAGCCCTTTTCTTGTTCCGAGCACATCACAAACATATCTATCTCATCCTGAACAGTCAGGTCTTAACCTTCCTCTGCAGATGGAAGCAGGCACAAAGTTGAAGCAACTTGTCTAAACAGAGCAGAGGGTGGATCAGTGACTCCAGTGCAGCATCTCCACCAAAGTACAACCCACGTCCCTCTCCCCATACTCACGCATGAAGTGGCAGAGCTGCTGTGATCATATTCAGCGAGTGCCAGCAGACATTATTCGGCACATTGGGCTTCACGGCTTGCAAACAGATACATCATTCAAGCGTTATAAACAGAATCTGCATTTTAATGAATCTGGACAAAGTAGTATAAAAGAGAAGATACACTTAAATAGGAAGATATTCTAGTTCAAAGTTTCCCAAGCTTTTACAGATGAAGATTGAAACTGAGCAAGACTTCCCAGACTGGTTACTGTTTTGAGAAAGTCACTTTCTTTACACTATATTCTAATTTAAATATCTAGGCTGTCCTATGTGTGTCCAGTTGAAAAGTTCAAACAGCTCAGCATGCCTTTACAGATCAATTAAGCTGATAACGTACAGAGAGAAGCAGAAACCAGAGCCCTGGCAGTGCTCAAACCACTTCTCCTGCCTGCCTACAGTAACCAAACCCCTTAATGCGGCATTGAGGTTGTTCTGAGCCTGGTAGTCTGCCCGCTGGAAATTGTTCTATTCTATTACCCTCGCCTCTTATTGAAGAATAACGAGTAGTGTTTAGCTGGAGTTTCAGCAATGGCTTTCTCAACTTCTTTTTCATTTCTGGTGCGCAGGAAGAACTACCCCATACTTACTTCTACGCAGTGTCCAAATATTTACAAGATGAATGGGAAAAGACAGGGTAATAAACTCAATGGAGTGATTTCAACTGGAAGGGGAACAAAAAAATCCTGTTTTATCAAAGTGTTTCTGTCTCAAAGGAACTGCTGACTTTCCGTCCCTTCGTACTTCATTTGTCTGGATGCTCTCCTCCTGCACATGACCCGAAAAAAAAAAAAATTGCCCTCAAAATTACTTCACGTGCATTTGAGTTTCTTGATTTCTGACTGGAAGTTTTAATACGTCACTCGTTTCACTGCTAATTCCATCCCCTTATTAATGAGGCTCTGGCTTCGCTGTGCTTGAACGTGCTCCAGCTGTTGAGTCACGGCCCCGCTCAGCTCTCAGGCTCGTCGCCGGCCGGCCGGCACGCGTCTGGGGTCCGACCACACACACAACACGAGAAAGCTTGCCTTGTGCGCCTGCTCCAAGCAGCCGCGCTGCCAGGCATGGCCAGATGTTTTTTTCAGCATCCACTGAGTCCCCTGAGCGCCCCGGGCTGGGGAGGCCACAGCCGGCCGGGAGCCACCTCATTCCCAGCAGCTCCACCAGCTCCGGCAAAGCGGTGCTGCCCATCGGTTTGCTGACAGAAAGCTAAATCTGGCGAGGAAAGAACCACAGACTTCAAATGAGAGCAGATTAAGAGGCACAAGGGAAGGGAGATAAATCAGCTTATGTGCTTGTGGGAGAAGACACTAGGCTGTGTAGGAGAGAGCCGGCAAGGCAAAGCCCAGTGTGCACTGCTGCCACAGGCAAACGGTCACCTTCCACTTGAGCTCAAACTAACACCAGAAATAATGTTGAAACACACGCCCACCCTGGGGAATTCCACCAACCGAATCCAGCAGCGAATTATTTAAAGTCAAAGTGAAAGTTCAGCCTTTGAGAGGGCTCAGTCACAGCAGACTTTCCAGCTGCCAGGTCCTCCTCACCTCCTACACCGGCCGTGCCCAACCAGCACACGAGGGGCTTCGGAGCTGGGAAATAACCCCCCGGCTGCTTTGGGGCCTCTGGTCATGATTTTGTCACTACGGCACAGCTCGGTACAGGCTCCAGCTGCAGGAGATGGGCAGTGTGACTGTTCAACTTGCCTAGTGCTTGGATCATACCAAACAAATTAAAAACAGTGGGCATTTTAATAAAAAAACCTCGACCTTTAGTCTCTTCCCTTCACCTGAAAACCTAAATCCTCCATCTTCTCTCACTCTGTGTATGTGACCACACTGAAACCTTCCAGTTTTAGAGGAAACAAAGCCTTGAAAAAGGGTTATAACTCATCTTCCAGCCTGAACTGACTCTTGCAGCTCATTAAGAAGAACAAAGTGGAATCTAAAAATCTTATCCCACAAACGGTTCCCTTTTCAAAGGCCATTTGGGTCTCTGCTGGATGCACATATTTTAAAGCTATCAGATTAAAAATAACAGCAGACATCTCTCCCCATGTCATAATGAAGCTATTGTGCACATTTTTAATCAACCGCTCCTGCCATTTATGCCACGAGCCCTTTGAAGGCAGAGGTGACTTATGTAATGAGTTACACAACGATGCCCATTAAAATGGCATTTGTTCCCCTGGGCTCAGCTCCATCATTTGTGGAAGACAAAAGGCAAGTTGCAAGGCTTCAGCTAAACCCTAGCTGACAGAGACTTTAAGAGTTCTGAAGCAAAAGAAAAAAAATAATGAGTAATAGCTCAAAACGACCTTTCTGCTGGCTGAGGATGTCTGGTGCTGTGCTGCTCCCAACAGCCGAGCTCCTCCGTCGAAGGGCCAACAGAGCTGACACAGGAGGCATGATGTAAAGCTTGCCAGCGGGCTGAGGGCAACAGAAAGCTACCACAGCGGTACTTTGAGAAATAATTATTAATTTTGTCATCATAGAATCATTCAAGTTGGAAAAGACCCTTGGGATCAAGGAGTCCAACCATTAACCCTACTGTACAAAGCTCACCCCTACACCCTATCCCCCAACACCACATCTAAACGACCTTTAAACACTTCCAGGGATGGTGACTTGACAACCTCCCTGGGCAGCCTGTTCCATTGTCTGACTACTCTTTCTGTGACAAAATTTTTCCTAACGTCCAGTCTAAACCTCTCCTGTTGCAGTCTGAAGCCATTCACGAAGGGCATCTCTGCCCTTCCTGTTACAAAACGTTCAAACCTGCCAGTGTGCAGCTATGAGGACGGAGAAGCAGCACAAGGCTTTCAAGGAGGGTTGAAGAAACAGATGAGAAGAACCTCAGATACTTTCTCAGCCCTTTCGCACCTGCAGCAAACAGCCTTCTGCTACATTTCACGCCCTCTTTCTCCAGAAATCCCAGGGATGTTTCGAAGTTCAAAAACGCTGATATGCAGCACTTGTGCAGGGCTGTACGTTCTCAAAAGGATCAACTGGGATCCTGAATACAGAAAGGACAGAATGTGACAGAACAGAATCAAAACACCCCTTTTAAATGCCTAAGCATGTCACTGCTGCATCATGGGTGTGCTACAAAAAAGCCTCAGCCTCACCGTTTCCATCTCCGTGAGTTTACCTTTCTCAACTTTGCCATTACCCCCAGAGACTGAAGCAAGAGAATTTATTCAGAAAAAACCAAAAAATCCGGTAGAGGATCCAGAACGGGGGAAAAAAAAAAAAAAAAAAAAAAAGGGAGGGTCCGGTGTCAATCAGGAAGTTTGCCCACCCTAACCTTTGTACCTTAGGTGGGGCTGTTTGTGAGCTGCTCCAAGTCCCTCTCCAGGGAACGCAACTGTTAGGAGAGCAGCCAGGCTCCAGAGGAAAGCAGCGGAGGAAGGGCAGCGCGAGAATCAAACAATCGTTCTTGAGCGCTAAAGAAACTTTTCCTTTAACATCACGTCACCTTCGAAGCAGCCAGCTTTGGGAGCGGAAAGACCGCCCGCCCTTTTTTCATTTTTGGCAACATTACAGTGAATGAGCATAAACCAGTGAGCATTAATGATGTGCAATGACAGCACACAAACTTCCATGGAAAAGGGAGGCTCAGTTCCCTCTCAGCTGGCCAGGCAACGCTCACTGACTCACAGGCTTCATTATTTTTAATGTCGCCCTCTGGGGCCTCCAGAGGAAGCAAAACATTTTTATTTGTCAGAGAGCACATTTTTATTTTGATTTTTTTTTTTCTTTCTAAGCAGCCATGAATGAGGCACCTCCAGCTGCAGCAGCCTCATGTGGAAAGAGCTCACAGTGTTTGCGAGGCAATTGGGAGGCGCAGAGGGCAACTTATCAATTCAGCCACGTCTCCCGACTGCAGTGAAAAGGACTGGATCAGTCAACAACATTAATTTTACGGTGCATTAGTACTACAGCTCTTTTTTCTTCCAGCTTCATATTTGGAAGCAAATCCTCAGGTTGTGACGAAGAGAATACACACCAGACCAAGCTCTGAGCCGCTGACCAGGTTTCCTCCTAGTCCTGTTTCAGCCTGAAGTACTGCAGGAGAGAGAAATCTCCCTGCACGCAGAGACATAAATCAGAAATCCTTTAGATGCTGAAAAAGGCAGCAATGCCGCTCAACCGATTTACTGGGTAATAAAATTAAAAAAAAAAAAAAGGAAAAAGGTTATTAATTGAACAAAGAGGGATTTAAGGAAGTAGAACTTTGCTATCCAAGCTCAGTTTCCTCCAGCACACCAAAGCCAGCTTGGAGACTTCTTTTTGAAAAAGATACTGTAATTCATTGATAAGCAGCAGACAGGACTTTTGCTCTCTTTTATCTGAAAGAAAGCTGCTCCAGCAGATTGGTCCCGTATCAACTCAGAGGCAGAAATGCTGCTGTTTACCGAAGCACTAGCAAAACCCTGCCCGGCATCTGGTGAGTCTCTGGTAATTTCCCATTTAAGTACTGATTTTGCACAGCCCTGCAAGCCCAAGAGAACTAATGGGATTACAACACTGGTAACATGACTCGTAACTCCCCCTGTGCCAGCAACACTAAAACAACAAGAGAGTCAAGTAGCCTCCAACATCAACATGACGGCTGTGGTCCGTGCCTACCCTGCTCTACACATAAAAACCACCAAGGCTGTTAGCTAAACATTTCATCCGAAAGGGAAAACAACAATCTCGCTACAAGGCACAGCCTCTGCATTGCTTCAGCAAACAGCCCTGAACAGAGAAATTGCAACGATTGCGAGGGAATCTCTTCAATTTCTCTGTTCACCAACCATGACTTAATAAGGGGGCCGTGGGCATCCCCACTTGTCTAGTGGCTTTTGGAGACTGTAGTCACGACAGTGATTCAGACATCTAAAAATAAAGCCTCGCAGGCACAAGTATGCTTGCGCACTACCTGAGTCACTCCAGGCTGCAGGGAGCGTGCGAGCCAAAGCTAATTCCTTTCATTCACGCTACAGCCAGGGCCAAGCAAAATGTCTTGTCACTGAGCTCCGCTTAAACTGTCTCCTCTCTTCTCATTTCACTTGAGCGCATTTAGATTCTCCCCACGTTGAAAAACCTTTCCTAGGCTTGGGTTTCAGTCGTACGGCTGGCAGCTTTGAAACTCAGACCTGAAAGATTATAACCCACTGTTGCTGAAGCTGTTTACCTATCTCCAAGGTGACGGAATGTCGTCACCAGCGCTCTGCAGGACGGCAAAGCAGAAATGTATTATTTTGGATGCTTTAGGGAAAAGTCTAATTGCTCACAACCTGCGTAAAGGTTTAATAACTGAAAAACAAGGTTGTAAATGAGAGTCTTGACTTTGCATCTGCCCCCAGCACCAGTTCTGAATGGGTAAAAAATCAGTCTTCTTTCATCTGTGGAGAATAACCCCAGCTCTCATTCATTAGGCGATGGAAAAAAAAAAAAGAAGCTGGCTCAGATCTGCCTGACACAATTTCCAGTTGCTTTGGACATTACTAATTATAGCCATCTTTATTTTTGACCTCTGATTACAGACTCTTTGCACATTCAGTCTGAATTGCAAAGCTAACCCCTCCTTTCTAGTGGGCTCAGGAGGAACCTTATACCTTCCCCAAAAGCCACCACCCACCCTCCTCTGTGCTGAGCGCGAGAAAGAAGATCAAAACATGGATGGAAAGCATTTGCTTAAACATGCTCAATTTTATTTCCTTCTTTAGCAAGTACCATAGATTAAGGGCAACAGTCCAGGTGAGCCTGTGATGTAAGCTCTTTTCCATGCACGTTGAGGGATGAGCTAACTCCTCTGCAAGGAAGCCTCATTTCTCACTGTTCTGACTAGCACTGTACCCTTAGGGCTCAGATGCTGAAAAGCAGATATTCATTTCAGTGAGATTAAACATGCCTGCACAACTCCAGTGCACCACACTGGGGGCTCACATCTCTGCACGAGAAAAAAAATTAATTTGAGGGATCAGGCCCGCACTATCTCCTAGAGAGGCACTGCAATACCAGTGTAAACTTTCCTAATATTGATTACTTAATAAAAAGGGGTGTCACCAGAGGGCTATGCAAATCACTGAACTTTGAAGTGCCACTGCAGTGTCGCCCCAAAGGGTCAGCTCTCTATCGCCACACACACAGACAAACGTACGCTGAGCGATACACCAGTACCGGAGGTGTGAAATTTCTGATGTAATCAGGTCAGATGCTGCTTTTACATTATTGTTGTGCTGCTTACAAAAAGGGTTAAGAAGCTGCAGGCCGTATCTTCAGTTCTGTACCCTATTCTATACCTGATAGAATCTGCAACCAAACCACCGGTTTTATTGCCTGCCTACAGGCAGTAGGAAATTTTAGTCTTCTATAAGCACAATTTGAAATATCAGTGCCTCCAGCAAGGGGAAACCAAGATGCTAATTGAACCGAACAGCCCAGGAGGGAGAGGAAATACTAGACCTCTTCTTTGTTAGCTCTAGGATTAGCACATCCCTAGGCCGTCATAGCAGGAAACATGAAGTAGCTTAAGGAGTCCAAGGGGGACGTCTATCTTTCACTCTATTGCACATAAACATTAAAAGTTACTGTAGCAGTAAACAATTATTTGTGACAACTTCCTATTTTATCCTGTCTCCTTATGTCTGAATTAAAACCTCCTGGTTCCAGGGCTCCTACAGACAACAGAAGGCATTCTGCTACAAACACTTGCAGTTGTCCCCGATCTTCTCTGCAAATCCTGACTTTAAAACAAACAAACCACCAAAATCTTTAAAGAGACACAGAACAATGAACTTCTACAGAAGCAAATGCTAACAGGTCTGTACGAGCACCAGCAGAAACACAAAAGCAATCTGAAGAAATCCACGCTGCCTGTAACACAACTGAGGCTTCACTAGCACGGAAGCAGTCACTGGAATTTTACTTGTATGACCCTGGCTATCTGCACTTAACGTTACTGTTATCTTTAATGGAAATTATCAAATGTGGGCCCTATTAAGAATAAGCTTCTATTTTTTAATGAGTTTCCAGTTTACTGATACAGGAAGCTGGCCTGCGTTTCAGAAGAAAAATCTTCAACCCCAACACACAACAGGGCAATAGCTAAAGGGGACCAAGCTGAGACTGTATTTTACGAACCACAAAGCTGAACCATATCTCAGCAACTCTTTTTTTTTTGAAATAATTCTTTTATCACCGAATAAATCTCAGTGAATTAACAGCTACCTGAGTGGGGTTTTTACTCACAGCCTGTTCCCTTCTCACATCCCACCGCATGGAGAGCACCGCATCGTGGTTTCAGAAGCGAGCTCTTGCCTGCCAGGGGGGCACAGGGTGTCACCTCGATGCCTTCAAAGACCACGATCCACTCCACAAGAAAATAAGCACGTTCTAAAACCCAGTGCTCAGATTCTGCGGCCGAGAGACCTTAGGATTCTATACGTAAGAAGTATTTTTGTTCAGTATTTGTATTTAATTTGGTTTTGACAAAGCAGCAAAACCACAACGACCAAAGCTATTTAAGAGCCTGCAACGCGATACGCGACTGTGTGGCCAGCCAGCCCCGAGAGGTGAATCAGTACTGACTGCAGCCTGAGAGACGCTGCACAATACTTGGGGAGCTTCCGAGGTCCCTCTGGAAAACAGCAACTAGTCTGTAAAAGAGAAACTGCAGCTCTGTGGGTCCTTGAGTCGCACGGACGGCGGGTCAGGTCAGGTCAGTCCACGCTCCCTGAGCCCGGAGAGCATCGCCACTTGGGTCAGGCTAAGCCTGGTGCTGTGTCAAAGCTTCAGTGTGATTAACTTTATGCTCTTTCACTGTGAAAAACATTCAATAGCCGACTGATTTCTGCAGCGGATTTAGTATGTCATAGCAGTTGAGTTCAGAAAGCCGTAAAGAGATGTTTATAAAAATACCTTTGGTGCCATTATTAGAAGGGTAAATACCTCCCAGCCCTTCTGTGCTTAGTATTACCGACTGGTGATGCACAACCAACGCTGCACAAGCTTCATCCCCGTTGGATTTAGAGAGTCAAAAAACTTACACTGCAGTAAACCAACAAAAAACGCTATAAATCATCTTTCAACGAATGAAAAAACAGCTACAACGTTGCAAGCACAGAACTGACTTTGTACATACAATCTATGTTTATTAATATTATTTTGCAGTATAAGAGGCTTGGTGGCAGCCTAGTTAAAAACCCATAGCTTTGTAATTGCTATCTAATAGCACATGACATAAAAAACACTTAGCCCTAGGAGATTATGTGTTTGAGACTGCCCAATAACAAAAAAAGAAAAGGAGGCACACTGGTAGGCCACAGACCTTTCAATATTCTCTTAAAACTCATGGAGGACAGGGTGATGCTCAAGCAGAAATAACCATGTGTTGGGGGAGGGAGCTGAGAGGAGTTGAACATTGCAGCCATTAACTGCAGGACCTCAGCAAACGTCTGCTCCCCACGAGAAGCACTCTGCCCCAACGCCCTCTACAACTCCATAGGAGATTTCCAGTCCGAGCTTGGACTTCATTTATAGCAGCACGTGTCTTGGGAAAACCTCCCTTTCCTTCCTGCCCTGTTTACACAGCAAAATCAATTTGCCTCCTGCCCCAAGCAGGTACATTTTGCCTTTTTTCTCCCCTGTGTACTCACGAACGCTCAGCAAAGACTCAGCTACATCTACTTCTAAACTGCTGATTTCTGTAGAATAATGACAGACAGAAGATATCTCCTGCTTCAGTTTTGGCAACTGCAGTCAGGAAAGTCTGAATACACTAAATCCATCATCAGTCTTCATCGGAAGATATCTCCTGCTTCAGTTTTGGCAACTGAATACACTAAATCCATCATCATTCTTCATCAACCTGAAAACCAGCTTGCAAGGAGTGCAAAACTGGAAGACGTCTCAAACAAATCTCAGAAAACTCATATGATTTGGGAAAACCTGCATCCTTAAAAAGTGTCAGAAAACTCATATGATTTGGGAAAACCTGCGTCCTTAGAATGTATTCCGAGTCCCAAGTTCCTCTTCAGAAGGGTCCCACAGTCTACATGACTTTAAACAATCCCACTTCCGTGCCTATGCTGGTATTACACACAAGCCACTGGGACAGAACACCCATAATGGCTTGATTGCTGCTATTTGGTAAAAACAACACTCTACAGAGAGGTCACAATGTTAAACTACGAAACTGAACCCATTACACACAAGCCACTGGGACAGAACACCCATAATGGCTTGACTGCTGCTATTTGGTAAAAACAACACTCTATAGAGAGGTCACAATGTTAAACTATGAAACTGAACCCACTCATATGGAAACTTTGAAGATGTCCCTCGCAGAAGATGTTATTAACAGGGATTCAAATCCCTTTAAAAGATAATTTAAAAATACATAGAAAATATTTCTACCACTGGGACAGAACACCCATAATGGCTTGACTGCTGCTATTTGGTAAAAACAACACTCTATAGAGAGGTCACAATGTTAAACTATGAAACTGAACCCACTCATATGGAAACTTTGAAGATGTCCCTCGCAGAAGATGTTATTAACAGGGATTCAAATCCCTTTAAAAGATAATTTAAAAATACATAGAAAATATTTCTATACTTCCAAGTACAGTCAAGTTAATTTGCCATTTGTTGGGAGAGAACAGAGCAGGCGAAGAGCTGTGTCAGTTTTCTGGCAGCTAGATAAATCCATACGTTTAGGGAGATCACTTGAAACTATAATACACCAGTATTTATCATGATAAAACATAACAACATCCAATGCCACGAGCACCTTATAGCTCAGACTTTAAAATGAGAGGGCTTTTCCATCCAGGAAAGTTAATTCAAATCAAGGTGAAGGTTGGAAACTCACACACATTGTTTCCAATTAACTCCCTGCACAGCTCTACTTTGGAGTAAGACTGTCCACTTGCAAAGTGGATTTAGCTAATTAAAAGCCAAATTGTCAATAAGGGCAATATTTAGGGATAATTCTCATACATACGGACAGCTGTTTCTCAAAGATGAAAAGATAAAGTCTAGCTTTGTTAAACCGAAGTAGATGACAAACTTCCAAGGAGGAGATTTTTTTTGCGCAGGCACTCTCTCTACAATCCAGAGGCCTGTTCCCAAAATTGTTTGCCCGTAGTTCTTCTTCCAGTTTGGTAGGAGTGATCTTATTTTGTCACTTTCATTTATTTCAAGAACATTCCTGTGGCACTATAAGGAATTAGGAAAGCAGAGGAATTAAACCTGTTCCTCCAACATAGACTTAACATTTTCCACTGTAGAGCAGAAATTCCTGTTTTTTGCTCTCCTGTTAAGAATCGGGTCTGCATGTGCAAAACAACCAAACAAAGAAGTGCCAGCCCCACTGAAATACTTTGTCATTCATGAACCCAGTGGCTGGAAGTCAACTGTAGACCCAGCAGAAAAGCTCTAGGCTTAGACTTGGACAATAGTTTGAACAAAGCCTAACCTAGCACCAAACAGGCATCTAATTTTTTACTTAGGAATTTGCAGAATGTATCTTTTGCTCTCTTAATGTCAAAACTGCCATCTCTGTGCCTCCAAAATGACTGTGTGATGGGTTTTCATTGTACACCGCCATGTATTCGTGGCACAAGTGGATAAGCGGTGGGGATGCAGAGCAAGTGACACTTGCCATCACATGAAAAGCTAATCCAGAAGAGCTGCAAAAACATGTCAGTACTGGTGGGGAACCTACCTGGATGACAGCGGCTTCATTCTTGATGTCACTGTGAGCGGCATTAAAGGACAAAGCGGACTAACTGTGATCCTGAAGCCACATAATATTCCTATAATTGCTTGAAATGCACTGCCAGTCAACAGGCAGCAGCCAGTAAACAGTGCGGCAAAGCTGTCCAAGCAATAATGAGGCTACTGTGAAAGAAATGACCAATATTCACAGCAAACGACCCAGTATAATCAATCTCACCATCCCTAACAAGCTCTCCAGATGTAACAGTACAACTGCTTACAGTCACTTTCAACATTTCAAACCAAGAAACCACTCCCTCACATTCTTAATTGCCTCCCACAGCAAGACAGACAGGGATTTGGAGTCTCCATAAATTCTTACAAGTAGGAAAACCATCCCATTAATTTTCTAACATTAAGTCTACGGGGCTTACTTTATAAAATTACTAGCCAAACCAGAGTGCAATAATGAGATGATCCATTTGGAAAGAATATTTTGCTTGGAGGAAAAAAAGAAACACCATTTTCATCTATAACACCCATAAATCACTTTATTTAGAGACTACAGCTTGGGGACTCAGGGCCAATCTAATGATAGAATTTCTCTTCTATTTGCACCATGTCAGCATCTGCTCTCTTCATGTGAAAACAAAAAGCTGCCCAAGAACATTACAGCATTTTCACACCCTGAGCCACCCATATCCCCAAGAGTCTGTCTAGTTCAGTTAATTACAAGCCCACTGCATTTTGCATTTCCTACCATTTTAATACTGCAAGTGTTCAGGTGAATATATCATAACACTGGTACAGCAGCTCTTGTTCAACTTCAAACAAATACAAACCACTTCTGTATTTGAAAAGCTAAAGTCAAATGCTCCCAGGCCTCTTTCAGAAAGCGATCATGCAGCAAAACAACGGGCATACAGGGTGAACACCAGTAAATTTAGTCTAAAGTATGTCCTCCTCTCCCCTAGATATGTTCCTACTGTTCAATTATACTGTGGTAGACATGGTTTGTTAGAGGATTTTCACACACTTAGAGAGCTAAGTCTGCCAGTGGTCTGGGTTTTTTTAAAAATAAACATGTTACTCCTGTATATACATAGTGTTTTTAAAGAAAAGCTCTGACTGTGAATCACATCATCAAGAAACAATCAGCTCCAAGATAAAAGGTAACAGCCAAGCACAAGAAATATGACAACAGGAAGGAGAGAAATTATATTCCAGATATGAGAGCAAACAACATTGCTTTCAAAGCATGCCAGGGGCTATATAGAGCCCACTTACTGCAGATAAGAATTCAGATTGAATTTTGAGGTCTAATCTGAAATACAGAGAGTCATAATATTCCTGGGGGTAAACAGCTCCAGAGAGCATCAGTGTTATAGGAGGCTTCTTCTACCAAATCACCATCACTCTTACTTGAATTCACATCTTCTGGTTGTGTATTAACACAACAATCTTGTATTAGCTTAACCTCAGTCTATCATTGTACCTCCAAGGAAGCACAGGCCAGAAAGGGAGTTTCAGAGTTCAAGCTCATTCTCTTGCCAGATCATAAAAATCACAGCATAACCGTATCACACAAAAGGTCACCCACTGGGACCTGACGCAAAACAAGGAAACCAAACAACGAAACAAAACAAACAAGGAAAATCCTTAAACAAAGAAGGAAAATCTTCAAAACGATTAGTCCATCCATTTAAGTGCTGTTTATTCATAATGATATCAATTCTTACAGTTAATTCTAAATTTTCAACAAAGTATGTGTCATTTTATTTAAAAAATACGACCTACATTTGAATTTCTGAATAAGGGCACAGATGTACACAACGCTTTGCATGTTAAATATGTGGCTTTATAGTGGCTTAGATTTCACACGTGCCCATCTTTTCAACGGCAAATCTGGTCTGACATTGCTTATTGTTACAGGATCCAAAAAAAAGAAAATAGACACAGAGAGTGCCTCGTATGCGAGTTTTGATAGCAAACAGGCTATCTACGGAGAGACTCAACAGACAGGGAAGGAAAAAAAGAGGCCGATCAGTCACCAGTCAGACTCTTTTTAATCAGGTTGAAATGCGGAGGGGAGGGTTCAATCCCTCCAATCCACATATTCCCATCGCTCATGCTGCTTTCTTAATTAGCAGCAAGTGGACAACAGCTGTTGGTAGCCCAGAGGCCAGAAAGGTAAAAAGGGGCATGTTTGAAGGAGAGAGAAATGGGGGCAGCCACAGCACCGGTCTGTGAGATGCACAAGTTGTCAGCAGATGCAGAGATCAGGCTGCAGCCAGAACAGCTGACTGACACCAAACTGCCACGCTGACACCCGGCCTCGCACTCCAACGCTGAGAGGATGCTCTTCCTGTGGGCTTTAGTCTGGGTGTTCTACCAGATGATTAATTGCAATTTTTTTTTTTTATTTTTTTTTTAGTATTCCCGTAACAGGAGAATTGAAATTGAGAATAGAAGGAAATGGGAAGGCCATCCTAATGTCTCGCGACAAATACAGGGGGGTCAGTTCGGAGGCATGGTGTAAGAAAGTCTTCAAGACTGTTCCTGAGGTTTTAACCATAGGAACTGAAGCAGAGGAGAGGGGAGAAAACATGTTTTACTTAAACGGCAGAAAGAAAGCTTCAGCAGAAGATACAAACTTAATCACAGACAACTAGAAGCCATAACCTTAAACAGCATGAAAGAAAAAACCCCTCTATTCAGTCATTATTATTCATGTATTAAATCCTACAAGTCCAAGTCATCAGCCTGAGCCACCTCTTAGACTCACATGGATCAAAAAGAAGTTTCTGTCCTAAAGAGGTGAAACCTCCCAGTCAAGCCACATGCTTATCTGAAACTCTCTGACTCTCTGGATGATTATGAGTCTCCAGATGATCAAGCAATAAAATAACTGCTTCCTTTTTGGACCTTGACTACAGTCATTTGTGGCAATGGGGGAACTCAATGCAACTGTAAGCAATAACAGGTATTATTAAAATTTCTCACTACACATCTGTTAATGAAAAATTGGCTTACTCTAAGTTCAATTTATTCAAAAAAGTCAGGCCGCTTTCAAATATGGCTTTAACCTATGCAGAAAACATAGATTTGGAGCAGTTTTCTGAGGCCTGTCTGGCAGGCTGCAGTTTTGCCAGTTCTAAATATGTAACAGCTTTCTGAACTTGAACCGACACAGGGAAGCTGGGCTGAAGATGTAAGCATTTCCCCAAGCTGCCAGTACACTAGCAACACATCTAAAAACCCTCATCAAATTAAGTGCTTAATTACAACTCAGACTTTGAGACTCTGGAAATTAGGATAATCTTCTGGGAAATTTATTAGTCTCCCACAAAAGACACTGCAACACATAAGCCAAAAAAAGCACAGAGCTCGGAGAGTGTTAGCCCATCAGATCGCACCTTGTACTAGATTCCTCAGCCTAATTCCTGGAGAATATGAGGTGAGATCCATGACTTAATTTCACATTCTTGAGCCTCTGTGAAAGATTAGGATCAACACGACCAGGAGGCTAAATCATGAACAGTAAAAAGTTGAGAAATGTTTGCTGAGGAGAGCTGACACGAAGCCAGGTGTGCATAGACCTTCTCACGCTTGGTGAACGTACGGGAGCAGGACAGCAAAGGATACTGCTTGGAGAAGGTCTCCACACAGCCGTTCACACAGCCACCAAGATTTTGCCAGCAGGTCATGCTGGCCCGCTCCGTTCCTCTAGGTGGCACGCTCTGTGCACACAAGATTACCTGCACCTTCCCACCACTGGAGAGATGCCCCCACTGCACAGCACGGCACCTTCCACCCCCACTGCCTAATGAGATCTCAAATGTCTCAGAGCCACAAACAACCCACCCGCAGGATATACAGCCCCAGAGATAAACTGAAAAGCTCACAGAAGCTTATGGAGAAGTAGACATCATCTGACCAAAGTAATAAGTTAAATCATTGCGGTAAAGGAAATACGGGCAGAACTTGTGCCCCCTGTTCTCACCTCGCCACAGACGGCACTTTCCATCGGTACCCATCACGGTCAGAAGTACAGAATAAACGCTTGCACAATGCTCTAGAAATTTAAAGCTTTAGGGAAACACTAAGCATTACACATTTTCCCTTTTGATTCATGAAATTATTGCATCAAGACAAACTGAATCTCCTTCTCAAAATAAGACAGACCATACCACACTTCCCACTGCTGCCACCCTCGTGAGCCATGGCCTCAGAACCACATGCAGCATCAAGAGAAGCTCTGCTGCTCGGGCGAGATGCGTATGTTTGTTCCTCTGCTGTGACATACGTACCACCCTTTGCTGGCACACCCCTACACATCTCCAGGACAACCCTGCCGAAACAAAACCTTGTGACACAGGCTCTTAGACAGGAGGCACTACAACCAATGTGAGTGTATGCGTCCAAATAAGAGAAACAAAGGGAGCAAGAGGTGACAAAGAAGAAATCATATCCTGGTATCAAAGACAACAAGGAACGATACAAAATGAAAAGCAATTCAAACACAAGAGCTCAAATGTAGAATCCAGGAAGTAACAGAACTTGGGTTGGAAGTATCTCAGAAGCTGACCTAGGAAATTATGACATGGGTTCACTCGTATAATACACCAGCTATAGGTGAAAGGCTTTCTCCCTTCAGCAACCTCTCTCTGCACACTCAGCGTCCAGACAGGTTCACATTTGGAGCACAATGCTTCTTGCTTACTCCTTTTTTTGTGACCCAGAGATCAGCAGGTCTGCTACAGCCACCCGTACCCAGGAAGAGCCCAGGGAGCCCAGCACCTCCTCTGCTGCTCATGGCTGGCACTGACCAAAGGGCTTTGGAACAAAATAGTAATTTATTTTTCCTGACAATATCACAACTACAGAAATTCACCAAAATGCCCATGAATGCCAAACAAAATTTTTGGTGGAAAGCTGTGGAAATCTACGTATCAGTCATGACAAAAGTCAGCTTTGTGATTAAAAACAAAGTTTACAAGAAAAAAGTCCCAACCTCCTGATTAGGAAACTCAAAAGAGGGCGATGACCACATTTCAAGTGTCTATCTGGTCTAACACAGCCTAGAAACCCAGTCTAAGTAACATTGGTGCTACAGTGCTAGGAAATGCTAAAAGCCATTGAACCAGCTGAGATGCCTGCTTAGAGAGACTGCTACATTAGCTCAACATGGGATAAATCAAATAAATTTGTACCCTGGAGCAAGAGTGTGGGGAGTGTCCAGACAAGCCTTTACAAATATTAACTAGCCTGAAGTTAAATAGCTCTCTGTAAACTATCCTACAGACTTTGATACCATAAGAACCAGAAAGTTCCTCCAATATGAAATTCCGATCAAGTGAAAATATGAAAGCAGCTCCTGATACAGCTTAACCACCCTTTAGTGCTGATCATTTAAGCTCACGTTGTTTCCTACTGATTTTAAGGCTTTCACAAGATTTTTCATGTGGCTTACTCATAACGAACAGCTGCTCTGGTAACTGCTGGAGTCAGCATGTACTTCCTGCCTGGAAAAAAAGTCATCAATATATTTCAGTACAGAAAATCATACTCTCTTTAAAACAATTCACGATAGGGTTTAGATATCAACTGGCAACATGCCACCAACACTCCCTTAAACAATGGTTACACCCTCTATACAGCTAAAAATGAAATAGCTGAAAAGGAAGACGTTTTATACAAGTTCCCAGGGTAAAACACATCTGAGAAGCACTGGTCTGGGACTGACATTGTTCTACTAAAAGAATAAATATCTGGGTCCAAATCGTATTTCCTTCAGCACCTTCCCAGACTCACGCAAGAAGAAAATCCATCTGAGCTTTCCTTGTACGCCTTCGGTGCTCTCTAAGAGAACAGAATCCCAGCATTTTATAAAACTGCTAAATAAGAAGTGCTGCAGATGATTTACCCTCCTGTGAACATCTCTTGTAGTGCCAGTGAGACCATTTGCCAGCTAAGAAGTCTGAGACTCTTTCAATGTTGACTTTACGCTCGATACAAATGTTGAGCGATCTGCTTGTACAGCGAGTCCTCAACCACAGCGATCTCCCAGCACAGCAATGCTGCTTACAACGCCGCCACAGCGAGACAGGCTGTCAAGACAAACATCATTGTATTAATTGCATCTGTTGATTAACCAGCCCAAGAACGGCCTTGTTTCAATTGCAGCCTTTATAAGACAGTACTGAAATGTTACTGTCTGTGTTGAGATGGATGAGTCAACAGACAAAACAAAAAAGCACTTGTAAGGAGATTCTGGCTGGAGTAATTCGATAAGCTGCACAGCTCCACAAAATGCTGGTCTTTA
Source organism: Apaloderma vittatum (assembly GCF_000703405.1). NCBI lineage: Eukaryota > Metazoa > Chordata > Aves > Trogoniformes > Trogonidae > Apaloderma > Apaloderma vittatum. The sequence continues at coordinate 11,860 of NW_009697356.1, read as the reverse complement.
TTGACATAGCTTGCTCATATAGTCCTTAACTTGGTTTTAGGTTTCAGGCTTGTTTGTTGCAAGCTTTCCAGTCAAAGCTAGGCAAACACACACGTACTGTTACATTCCCAAAGGTGAAAGATGGGTAAAGATGCGTAACCAATCTGAAAAGAGTTTAAGAAGTCATATTAGATATGAATCTTCTCACTTTAGGGGGTTTACAGTGGCTCTTCTCTGTATTTTGGAATCCTTTTTTGACCTTGTGGAGTGAAAGACCTGTCAAATCATGTGGTAAATAAAGCACGGGGGGCTGGGGGGTCAGGCTGACGCAGGAAGCACTGGCCACGCACCACCAGCAAGTCTCTCCTTCCGTTCTTAAGCGGCTGAAATGATCTCTGTGATGCCAAGTAAGGTCGGTAGATTCACGTTACTGAAAGAGTGACATTTTGAACCCGGTATCTCTCTCATGCAAAACCATCCACAATTCATCTTTTAAGGCTGAGATTATTCATTCTGGAGGAATTAACTAACGAGTTTTTATCTCCAAACTAGGTCCTCACACTTGCAGCTAGTCAAGAGCTCAGGCTGGCAGAGGCTTTGCTTCCCTCCGTGAGCACCAGAAGCCACAGTAACACTGAACAGGACAAGCTTTAAAATACCACTCCATGACAAAAGGCAGGTCTGCGCTACAGAAACTGGCACCCACTTACCAGCTGACACTTCACGTAGCCAAGGCACAGAGGGACAAAGCAAAGCCTCAACTTCTGAATCACCTTTACTGGGCTGGGCATCAGCTCTTTGCGTCGTCTCACAAACTGCTGCGTGTGGGTTTGCCCCACTGTCATTTTTTGAAGTAGGACAAAAACTAAACAGAACCAGAACACACAACAAGAAAAGGAGGTAAGGACTCTGACATTTCCCCCAAAACACACGCACAGAAAGAGGTCAGCACTGACTTCTGGCTCTTACGCAGACTTGCTCACTAGCCTGGCTGAGATTTTGTTCAGTATCTGTCACAGCCAAGCGTGAAACTCAAGCGAAGCGTGTGGTCAGGTGGCTCAAGTGGTTCTGCAAGTGCTTCTTCTGTATTTATTATAGCTCACCCTTTTGCTACAGCCTCCTGCATTACACCCAGAGGCAAAGGCAATCACTGCAAAACTCGCAGTTTGCATCAGTAAACACAGCAAGGTAATAATTTCAGTTTATCTAATTTTTGAATTTGGCAAACAAAAAAAAACCAGCCCAAACAAAACTCAACCGGATTTCTTCTGACAAACTGTTGAACGGACCAAAAATCATATTCTGCTCACTGCAAAAGAGAAATTCTTCAGCTGGTATCATTCAGGATAAAGGGCATTTTACAGCTGTACAAGTGCGAATATTTTAAGAGAGATGTTTTTAATTCTCTCTAGTCCACTTACTAAAATCTAAACCTCGTACCTTAAAATAACCCTGACAGGCAAAGCATGCCAGACCTTCCTGTCCAATGCAGTATAACCACACACCGCATCAAAACTATTCTCTACCCTTTCCTTGGGTAAAATAGCAGGGATGGAGAAAAAGAAATCATTTACACACAAGAGCAGAAACCTCTCTACCCAGACCCATTTGTTTTACTCTGCAAGTATTGACAGATGAGTAATGAAAACTCTGCTGCAGATGCAGGCTCTTCTTCAAAGCAGCATCAGTTAATAAACCACAACCACAGCTGCAAAAATATCAAGGAATTTGACTCCTAAATGACTCCTTCAAGGGCACAGGATTGCAGGAGGAGTCAGTTTTTGTGCTTTTTTTATACCCCAAAGGTTAAGCTCACAGTGTGTAGCATCGACACAAACCAGTGTTACTTTTCTTGATAGAAGAGTTTTGAATAGCAGTTTTATGAAATGTATATTAATGAGCACTGCTATTTCTAGCATGATTTTTTCTCCATTATGATAATATTTGAAACTCAGCATACTATGCTTGCAAAGCTTTTCGATGGGAAGTACCTAATCCGAGAAGTATTAAGTGATAGAAACAAATGGAAATAACAGCACTAATGAAACGCGCAGCCTGTCAGCTCTCCGCACAGCATAACACCGGTAACATTGCTGAGAGCGGTGTTTTACAGGAGTTACCAGCTCTGCATGTCAGACTCAGATCAGGACCTCATTCAACAGCCACGCTAACAGCACATGCACACTGGGAATGATTTCAGAATCAGTTACGCTTTCACTTGATGGGGGTATTTTTTATTTATATTGCCAGTGGAGCTCTAACAGACTGGATGACCAACAGCTGTAGCCTTAGATGCTATTATTTGTATCAGCCCTAAGTACTTACAGGACTTGAGAAGGATAAAAACAATGACATAAGCGATCAACAACCTTCCAACATCATTTCTGTTGTTACCAGCACTCTTACACACCTTGTTGCCAGAGACTCTCGGGATTCATAAATAAACTCATCTGCTCAGCTGCCAGAAATAATCCCTCAGATGTTTCCTTAGCTTTCCCTTCTCTATCTTGTTAACTTCAGCCAGAACAAAAAGTGTAAAATACACATTCAGCTGGTAACCCTGAACACAGTTTGCTGTGGTCAGTTGCCAGGTACCTCTTTTTTTTCTCCCTTTTGCCCATAGTAAAAAGTCACAACAATCCTGACCAACCCCAGGCGACACTGCGGGTTACACCAGCGTCTGGTCCAAGCGATGGTTTTGATTCCTTGGACCTCGGTGCTGCCCCGGCTGGCAGCCAAATGAAAGCTTGGAGAAGTTCTCCTGTGTCTCGCTTGCGGTGTACCTGATGTCTCCAGGGAGTCCTAGAAGTATTACAGTGAAATGTACACCTCAGATTTGAGGTCTAATGAACAAGGCTGTAATTCAGGGTAAAATCTAAGAGTAAGAGCTGCCAATGCATATTTAAAGAATTCATAGAAGTGCTTTCATCCGAGGCTGACAGGAGCAAAACCATCTTTGTTTAAAGACTACCTGGAAATACACAGACAGTAATGAGAACCAAATTCTCTCTTTGCAGGGTTTTTAAGGGTTTATCTGCCCTGCCATTATTGCCAGGACACTTTGGTTTTTAACAGCAACCCACCGTTCACTGCCCTCAGTTGACTCCTCCGAGCCGTAGCCAGAAGACACAGATATCTGCTTTTTTCCCCAAAGGATTTTGCTTTTCCCTGGCACTTCCCGTTCCAGGTCACCCAGTTCACAAGTAGTCTTTGTTCCAGCAGCATAGGAAAACATTTTTTTATCAGTGTTCTTACCTTTCAGCCTGATGCCAAATCATCGGCTGATGGAACCTGGTAACCTTGCATCTGCCTGAGCTGAGCAGCACAAGGCAAAGCAAAGAAATTCAACTTTGCAAAGTCTACTGTCTGTTTCATCTTTGGGAGCTAACAGCAAATTAAATAAAAATCTCAGCTTACAGACCCGCCACCAGCAGCAATACTAATATTAAGTGAGCTCTTGCAGGCATCTCCTTTGTGGTACGTAAGGTTCTTTTGTTAGTTCCCCCAGCAGTGACCTGCGTGTGAGACACAATTTTTTTGAAGGCCAGGGGTCTTGTCGTAACCCAGTTTTCCTCCCCGGAGAGTCCTGCAGTCAGAGGAGCAGCCACCACAGACAAACAGCACATTTGCTTTAACGTGGTGAGGAAGAGGCGTGCCGGCTGCAAAGTTTTACTGAAACGGACCAACAGGTCCAAGAGACACGCAGGCCGGTGTTTCTAATGACAAACAGCAATTCACAGAACGAACAGAAAAACTAAGCTAAAAATAGAGAAACTCCCCACCTCAGTTTCTGTCAGTTACGTTCTCCTGTGCATTGCTCATAATGATACAAGAGATTTTTTTTAAAAGAGAAGAAAAAGTCGTGACTTTCAGATGCACCATGTTTTTGGGCACTGCAAATTTCTCTCATGCAGTATCCCTGGAGAAACAATTCCAAGCAGTAAAAGACCTGCACTGCTCTTACCGTGCTCCATCTGGCTTAACATCCACCTGGCTCCATCTGACTTAACATATGACTTCATGTGACCTTCGCAAGGATATTTATACAGATAACTCACCTCCTGCACAAACCAGTGCTCTACATTTTTCGTAAATCCCTGTAGATTCATGGATGAGCTCTAACCAAAACTGTTAGTAGAGACCTCCCTAGTTCCTCAAACTTACTATTCTTGTAAATAATTTGGTTTAAAGCTTCTCATTAGAAAAGAAGAAAACATACACTTAAAAAAATTAAGATGGAAAAAATGTATCCACAGAGCGGTATTTAATTTGTTTGTGTACAAAAGTTGCAGCACACATCACTCCTAACAAGGAAATACAGGCTGCATTGCTGAGCGAAAAGTGGATGGAACCATCTGCTCTTTATTTCCCCAATTGACAAACTTAATATTTAAGCACAAAGTGAAAGGATAATGTATCACCCAAGGAAAACTGTGTTTTAAACAGTATTGTCCTGCTAACTGAAGCCCACCATCGGCTGGATTCACCGAGCATTGCTATCTGGAATTGGCTGGAACGTACTACACAGCCAGAACTCAAATATTGATTTCCCTGGATGCCCTTTATTACAGGATGTTTGGTTTGTAAAGGAAACTTTCTAAACATGGAATTAATTCCTGAGGCTATTTTACCACCTCTTGGGCAGTACGGACAGGACGGAATGGTAGATTGAGAAGCACAATCAAATCACTGACAGGTAGGGGACAAAACAACGCATGCTGGCCATCGTGAACACGCTCCTTTTGCTCCCATTTTAATTATCAAAGACAATCCGCAAACTCCAGTTTAACGGATACAGAGCTACATATTCAGTCTCTTGGCAAAATTCTACCAAGGTTTAATCAACCAAGTTGCAGCATCTTACTCCAACTTTACCAGCTACGGGTAACTCTCCTTTGATTTTAACATCTACTGATTTTTTTCCTTCCTTTTCAGAAGCCTAAAAAGACTATTCTCATCTATTTTCTTTCAAAATCCAAGATTTTTATACATATGAAAGATGAAATTAAAGATCTTGTTTAGAATATTAATGGGACTGGTTCACTGAATATGTTAAGTACGCAGCAAAGGGCATCCCTACATGAAGGCTTCAGAGGGAAAGAATGAGAGCATCAGAGAGCAAAAGCAGGCTTTGACCTTTCTCCTCTGAAGAATCATGAATTACTATTTCCTCGGAGCCACTGATGGCCACACCAAGATGTTAATTTGAATCACAAAATGCACAGTATTCCCATGAGACCAGAAAAGCTCTACACAAAGCAGCAGAGACCGTCACCCAAGTAAAGTAAGATAATGCAAAACATGCATTTTCTCAATTCAAAGAGCCTCAGCCCCATAATCTCTTCTTCAGGTACCACCTGTGCTTCATCGACCCTCTCAGTGGTATAAAAGGAGAATCAAAAAACCAAAAGAAACATGAAACCAAAATGCTAGCCAAGGCTTAGAATCCCCACACAGCTCATTTCTCAAATCTTTTAGATTACTTTCCGAAATATGATAGAATAAGAAGTGGTGGAGAAACAATTCTCCCGCAACCTTCAGCAAGTGAACGCTCTGATACAGACCATCTTTCTCTTAGGCATGTTTCTATTCACTTCTTCCTTACTCTAACATAAGAACATTATTTTACAAACTCCAAAGGTGGGCTACGGTAAAAGCTAAACCAGCAGACTGTTTCAAAGCTGAAGAGCTTCAGCTGAAACACACAAGGCAAAAAATGAAGGCAAATAATCTGATCCGTTAGCTTTCTCGGCTTGCTTCACAGAATATGTGGGGACACCATTTCTCTCTCATATAGATGAAACTGTTTGCTCTATCAGCATCAATGTCACACATTGCAAGAAGAAATCAGAAATGTATTTTAAGAGTGGATTCTATGGGTCAGGTATACAGCTGTAAATTTGTCAGGATGCAGTAATGTGAACAGCAGAGCTGCAGAACATTCCTTTGGCAGCAAGTCCCAACCTGCAGGATTCCTGCAGCTTTTCCGGATTGCTGAAATTCATCTTCTGGCTCTTCGCCCTGGAACAGACCCCTCTGAAAGCCGTCAGGAGGCCCATCCTTGCCCGCTTTCCCTTTTTGTCATCTGTCTGTCTTTTCCACTTGCTCAATTTGCATGCAGCTCTGCCCACTGTTCCCTCCTAACATCTGTGGGTCGGGCATCCTCTTGCTCCTCTTCTGGTATTTCCAACCATTCTATCAACATCTTCACTTGTGATGTCCCTTTTCTGGCTACCTTTTTATACACCTGGGACTGCAAATTCAAACTTGCAAAGGTTTGAATAAATCTCATTTTCCTCCGGCCAGTTCTCCTTTTCCTTCTAATCTCTACCAAAGCACTGACGACGACCCACTGTTCTCCATGACCATCCCCTCATCCCATTATGTTCTCCAGTATTTCTCAACCATGAAAACCAAGCTTTGGTTATTTAGACAAAACTGACAAATAACAAAGCTAATATTCTCCCAATAGTTAAGGGATTTTAATAATCCTTCCATACTGCTTCCATGACAATAGCCCAATCCTATAGCGTGCTAACATTAATAAAGAAAAAGAGACAGATGTAACACCAAGGCAGAATTTCCTAAATATTCAGGCACTTACAGTACAATAAATTTTCAGTTGTTTTCAGGTAGAAAAGTCTCTTCTGTCACAAATTTGAGAAGCTGACAGAGTCCTCTCCATGCACACATTTTTCTCCAGATAATGGAAAGTCTCCATAGGAAGAATACAGACTGGAAGGATTCATTTTGCTGCTAAGCAACAATACACAGAAGTCAATAGCTCTGCAAACTGGTAAAAGGCCCCAAAACTTCAGATCCATAGTTTCAGCAGAAAAACATTGGGATCATTTGCTTTAGAAAATGGAACGAGTTATATCCTCTACTTGTATCTAAACTATGCAAAATGATGGGTGTGGTGGAGCAAGAGAGAGGAAGAAGGCTTTTAAATCACCTTACCTGTAGCTCTGACATGTAATTTGATGTTTTTAATACACTACATAGTTTCTGGAGTTTTATCTGGCACAAAGACAGGAGATGCTCTCTATCACCTTCCCTCTGCTGGGGTGCAAGGATCTGCCAGACTTAATGCTAGAGTAACAAACAACGCCAGCTATCACCTCTCAGTAGCCCAGCGGAGAACTACCCAGACATCTCCTGTAATACACGTAACGACTGAGTGCTGGAGTTAAATCTGCTCAGTCATCAAAAGCCTCTGCCAAAGAAAGGTATAACATCTCTCTATTTATTTATAATAAAGTCTAGAAGGTTAACTCTTCACGTTCCTCCACTTGCAGTTAAGATGCTGAACGCGTCTGAATTCAATGCTCGCCTTTCAACAGATTTGACAGCAAACCTCATTTTGCCAATTCTACCCACAGGTTTCCAACTTCAGAATAAATAAGGCATGCGTGTATACTTTTTTTAAAAAGACCCATATCTTTGCATCAGAGCCTATCCGCACTTACAGAGTTATCAGAATAGCAGCTAAGCTATCAAAAACTTCCAAAAAGATGTACGAAACCCCAAGGAAACCTGAAAAAGCAGTTAGAGATTGACTCCCCTCCCTAGAAACAAATATTCACGTTGCTTCCACTCACGCAATATATTGCAACAAGTAGAGCCACGCTGCCAGCCTGCAGGTCCCTTACACACGGGAAACGCTCTCTGCAAGTGAAGCGACAGCCCTAGATGAGGGGCATTTGTGTTATGATCCTGACTGACATCTCTCTGCTTGCCAGGAGGTTAGCAAGAGCCACCTCCCACTAGTAGGAGTTACCACCACATAAAAATCACACCGATGGATATATTTAGCCATTGCGGTTCAAGGAAAACGACTGCTTGCACTGAAAATAAATTTAGCAATTGTTTCCAGTTTCTGCTTTTTCACTGACTAAGGCACAACCCAGCTGCTTCACATTCCAGTAGACTTCAGCTGTCTTTTCTTTCTCCACTCCTTGCCCACTTCCTTTCTACAACTGCTACGACCATCTCAGTCTCGCAGCAGTTATCCCGCAGGCTACATTTCTGAACCCTCCGTTCTTAGGGCTATGCAATAGGACACCTGTCAAGCCTACGGCGACTTATAACAAACAGAAAATTGCTCTTTCTGCACTAATTTGTAGGAAACGCTGAACAGTGATCGTCTCGTACCTGTATTTTGCCGCTACACAAAACCAGACTGAATTGCCCATGCTTTTTAAACCAGTTACAATAAAACACATACGCGGTGTCACGATCCGAGCAGCATAGAGTAGAAAATGCAGTAGGTGCATTTAGAACAGTTTAATTTTCAGATTCCAGGACAAGATATTTCCCAGAGAATTTTTGCTTCGTTTGAAAGCCACCAGTGGAGCAGCGCTGACACCGCGTCAAGTGGTCACTTCTTCAGAACTGTGGTGAGCGCACAACTGAACCAAGAAAGTCTCCTGCCTAGTAATTCACCTCAGTGTAACTCAGACAAAGGGAAACTGCAGAAAACCGTACAGGTGTAACAACTATGCTGGCTAATATCCATAGAATCATCCAAGAGATGATGACAGTTCCAAATACATCCTCCCCCAAAATCAGATCCCCAGGAAACTTTGCATTAATACAAAAATATTCACAGATGCACAATTCAGAATGACGTAAATTGGCGTGGAGGACTCCGGACAAACACTAAGCTCCTATAAAGATGGGAATAATCTGGCCTCATGAATTGTTGCTTCTATTTTGCCATTTTCTTTACAAGAAGAGTTCTCCTGGGATAACTCCTAGATATTTATACCACCAATGCTAAACACGAGACTTCAGAGGTAAATGTGCTTATCAGGCAAACGCTTATGAGTAGAAGTGAAGACAACAGCATTTTCAGTCTGCTGGGAATACACACAGCCCGTTGAGTCCTGAGCAGAACAGAGATAACTGACTGCACTCCAGGTAGCTAATGCTTGAAACAGTTCTCTCAAACAACCTTTAGCAGATTGCCATTGAAAAAACAATCTTACAAGGGATGTGAAAACCCGGCAAGAAATTACAAGAGCAAGACTGAAAACATCAAGTAGAATAAACCTGCCATTCTTGAATGGACCTGCTTCACGGAAGAGTTTTTTGGTTTAGACGCTACGGTGTCTAACTGCTCCCTTAGTCTCCCTGAATTGATGCAGTATAGTTCAAACTCCCTGGGGCACATAATCCATCAGGTAAATAAATATAGGAATTCATGTATTGCCATGGTAACAGGAAAACCAAGCAGAATCTGTGACCTTCTCTGCTCTTCCCTGGCATGCCTATTTTGGATTTTAGATCAAGACTGTACGACTAACTAGCATGAGAGCAAATATTTTCCAAAAGCGAAGACAAAAAGTCACAGTTCTAGAGTAAAGAAAAACCAATGTCAGATGCCATTCCTTCTCTTCGAGTCAACAAGGGTTCTGCTTTGAAAGAGCAATTGGAAGTCTCCTGCCTGGAGCCTAATAAAACAGGGGTCTAATACTAATGAAAACAACATATACCATTTCATTCGACATTACCAGATGGCTCCCCTTCGCTCCAAAGCGGTGCGCTCTGAATTGCTCTACAGTGACCCTTCTGTTGATTAAATAGCAGTACTGAGGGGCTCCAGAGGGAGCCTCGCCCACTCTCCCTTGGTGGACAGGATGGTAGCTGTTATCTCTAATCATTTATTATTGGTTTTCATTAAGTGCCAACAAGGTGTTTCATTTAAGGACCCAAGGAGCAGATGTAAGTAAGATCTCTAGGGATCTAACCCTATAAGGCAACAATTCTTTTCCCAGCAGCCCGACTAGATGGACGTGAGAGTCAAACCAAAGCCCAAGCCGATTCCCAAGTTTGTCACGATGGCTTGTTAGGAGGCAAGAGCCTATTTTATTAACAGCATAATGGATTTTGCATGTATTTCCATTCCCGTAAGAAAAACACAAATTCCAGTGTTCACAAACATGCAGACCGTGGACCCCAGAGCATTTCTTTCACAGCTCTGTATCCTTTGTTCTGTTGCTGTATACATTTTGACAAATATTATCCCAGAATTACTGTGGTATTACAGACGGTGTTTATTCGGTGACGCTATCAACTGAACTGTTTGTGTCAATCAGAAGTTCAAACATTCAGAAATAGAGATCAAGACTGTACTGCACTGGAACAGGTGGCTTCCAGACTTCCTTCCCTCCCCTCCCCATCTCTTCCCCTCCAGTTTGTATTTTTTTTTTAGTACCCTTCTTAAAGAAATTAAAATACAAGCAGTTGAAAGAGGACAGTTTCCCAGATTTACAATTTCTCTTGTTCAGCAAATCATCACTACGATGCACACCCACTAGAAAGGATGTGCCTCCGCATCGAAACTTCACCCATCGCATCTTCAAAACTGTACATTTACAGCACTGACCTGGGGATGGATCCTGCATGATGTCTTGAGTTCTTCAATGGGAGTGTCTGTCGCAAGGCCGGGCCTCTAGGTTGCGCCGCGTATGATTTTTGTATGGAATTTTTGGCCTTTCTGTTCTATTGTTTAAGGAACCACACTGCGTTTGTGTGTGTCTACAGAGTCATCTTCCCGCGTTTGAACTCTTCCCGCTGCTTCGCTGGTGTGGAGTTATATTTACTATTCTCACAGGGTTATTTACTGCACGCGAATAAACAAAACGTGATCACTTATTTATACATCTCTAATTACTGTCTACAGCGCTATCAGCATTTACTAAAATCCCAAGCCAAATTCACCTCTGGTATGAAAAAGTGGCAATTATTTTAGAGCTGGCCCCAGGTCTGTATCTGCTGCTAACACCTTCCTTACTCAGTTGCTCGCTTCCCGCACAAACAGTTGCAGCAACATACCAGTAAGCATTGAAAAGACACAAGCCAGAATCCCAAAGCAAAGCGTTACGTTGCGATACTACCTAAGGGATGGTGCATCAGATTAACCTGTGATAATTCTGGAGTAACATTTGTCCCACGGTGTGGTGCACACTTTTTAGACAGTAAGTTAGCGCTAAGAGCTGGAAACGTGCCTACGTACCGCACTTAAAAGCAGGCAGCCAGGCTGCAATTCCCAGAGGCTGCTCCAGAACCCGTATCGCAGGAGAACACAGTCAGTCACACACAGAGCAGAAGCCAGAACAAAACCAGGGTCGAATGATCAAAACCAGAAAGCTCTGCTACCTACTTTACTCCTTGGAAACGTGAATCTTTCCTAAATCCGTGGGTGCTGTCCTGGAAAGCCTGAATGCCGTACCTCGCACATCCCGACTCAGACTGCTACCCTACGTTCCCCAGTAGGAAACCGCCCAGCTAGTCCTTACAATAAAAAAAATAATACAAAACAGCATTGATTTTTCTCTGCTAATTAAATGCAACATAATTAAGCTAAATAACTTCCCTGCTTGATTTATAAAACACTAATTGAATCTTTAAACGTAGTACTCCCGCTACACAGAGAAGCAGAGGCGTTCAGCCATCTAAAGCGACAACTGAGAGCCAGAACACAACTCCAGAAGCACAGAGGTGACACGGTCCGTGCCTGAGCGCTTCCTTAGGGCAGCAGAAGAGATCTCGGCAGCCTCCCCCAGGCGAGGGGACACGGGAGAGCTTTGCAAAGAGAGAGGAAAAAACGAGCAAGTTCCCTCTGACATTTGCCCACGGACTCATCTTTTCTGACCTTGCAGCACACACACCAGAAGAGGAAAGTTGGAGAAGTTGCAATTAATCATTGCGTGTAGGCCCCAAAGCGTTGCAGCGCCCCGGCTTTGCTGATGCTTTGCTACACGGAAAGGGCGGCAGGGGTGCGGGAAAATAAAATGTGAAATAAAGGGGCAGGGAGGAACCAGGAGAAAGCGGAGGTGAAGACAAAAAGCCGGACCCCAAGGGCGCCCGGGCAGCC
>NW_009697355.1:25058-27618 GCF_000703405.1 Apaloderma vittatum | reverse complement strand
TGATTCTGTGATCTATCTTTGGATCAACAGGAATGCATTCTCATCTGGCAGAGGTCTTGATAGCATACGGTGAAGCACAGATACTAACTACATATTTTGAATTATTTTGTCACAGTACTTGATTTCCTCTGAGGCAGGTTAACTACACATGATTAAAACCATCTTCTCTTAAGACCCATCACCTCCAAATTTCTCTGTTTGAGAGATATAGCATAGAATGAAAATTATTTAGCCTTACTGCAACTTATGACTTGAACAAGACAAAAAATAAGAGGATAATCGAGGTGGGGATTGATAAGAGTAAATTGCCAGCATTTAATAAATTTTTGAAGAGAGCTTCATCACTATCTAGGCAGAAAATTCTTGAGAGTTCATCTTTTCTGTGGAAGAAGGGCCAAGCATTGGGTTGGCAGAGCCATTGCAAAATTGACACGGTTGCTGAAATAAATAGTTGGTGCTACCTTGGGTGGTTTGCACTCTGGTGTGTTCTGTAACACTGTCTTCAGTCTGAAAAATGTGTATGCAGATCTCGTGCCTGTTAGGAAATCACTTCCAGTCAGCATTGGAAGCACAAGAGCATTGAGTGCAGCGCAGTGCAGAAAAATACTTCCAGATCTTGCTTAGCGTGCTGGTTGGACAGCCATATATTTTAAACAGCTAGGGTCACATTTTCTCTAGGAATGTATTTTTGCCCATGGCATTGCTTCAGTTGCTATGTAGAGAGATTTTTGCTGAATTCATTTTTTGTCTTGGTTTTGAGCCAGACCATTATATATCGGTTTTCCTACTGCTTTACACTATCCCTACAGATTTCACAGGAAGATAGGGACAGTGATTGAAGAGAAACCTCTACTATAACACTGATGTTTTACTTTTTCTTTGAGAGATTTCATTGGGGTGTCACATCACACTAAAGATATACTGTGAAAAAAAGAAAAACATGCAAAATATTTAAATCCATTCGAAATGAAAAGGTTATTTTTCTTTGACTTGTGATCTTTTGAGAATAGCCTACGACTCCCACGGACAGTGAGGGGAAGGCATTGTTCTGACCTTGGCAAGGTTAATCATATCTGCTTGTACTCCACCAATAGAAAATTACTATCTACACACATATTTGTATAACCTAAATTCCATTTCTTATTATCCACCCGAGAAAGCAGAGAATATAGCACAGGTAATAGCTGTTTTACTGCTACATGACAACATCTTCATTTCCAGAAAGATACATCTGAAGGACAATGTTGACTCTACTCCAAAGTTCTTTTGCTACCATGAATAAAATTCAACTGTAATAATTGGTATTGTAAAAGCAGTCATTTGATTCATGATCAGTTGGCTAAAATTTATTTTAACGGTAGGGATACATATCAAAATTACAAATGTTATCTATGCTAGAGAAATTATTTCATTTCCCTGAAATCTATTCCTTTAACTGTGCATGTGAATCCAGTAACTTTACTACAAATTATTAAAAAGACTGTTGTTCCTTTTTTTTTTTAATAATTTTATTCAACACATTGCTGTTACTGTCCTAATTATACTGCAGGGTCTCCTTTTATAGAGGGATTATTCACATGTTTCTCTGTGCAGTCAACACCATTATCTGATGGGCTGGCTGAATTTACTCTTGTAGGCTATAGATCCATCCATAACTCAGCTCTGCAATAATAAAAAGCTATTGTTAAAGAACTGAATAAGGTATCTTGGGAAGAAAAGTTGTTCTGCTCCACATAAGCGCTTAAAACATAAGATGTTTTTTTCAGTCTGTAGATACAATTAATTCCAGTCTTACAGCTGTATAAAACTGCATAAACCAAGCAGAATTATCATAGCTGGATAACTTAGTCTACCATTAGTATTAGCTAATGCTTTCCTCTGTGGCTGGCTATGTAAATGACCATTTCATAGGACCTGGCATCTTCCATTATATTGCAGAAGACCACATTATTTCTGAGATATCTGGCCCAGGATCTTTCCCCAACAGGATTTTTTTCTCCTCTCTTGCTAGGACACTGAAGTTATATTTTAGGTTAAATAGCTGAAGGTTGAAATGGAACCTTCTTCCAAATTCCAGAAATCTTAGGGTTCTACCTGGCTGTGTGAGCGTCCTCTTGCGTCTCCTGTGTTGCCTTCCCACCTCCAAGGTGTCTTCTGCCTCAGCAGATCCTCTTGAAGATCCTATCCATCAGTGTCTCATCTGTCATCCTGGATACAACGAAGACTTCTTGTTGCTTGGCTAGGATTTCTCTGCTTGTTTTAATGAACTAAAGGAAAGCACAAAGTAGCAGAGATCTCTGACTTTGGCTTCTTTTTCTTCATTTTTCAGTCTGAACTCCAGCCCTCAGCAATACCAATATGCAATATAGATACAATTTGGGAAGTCAGACTAGCTGACTTCACAGTTACCTATGTACTTAAAATCTGTGGTCTACAATAGTTTCTCCTTCTCTTTAATTATTTGTGAAGCAGAATCCTCTTCCAGCTGTGAAGAACACAGAAGAAGGAGGTGTATAGAAAGAAATGCAGTTGAAATTCTCCAGTGTAAGCCTAACCTGAT
>NW_009697355.1:0-25037 GCF_000703405.1 Apaloderma vittatum | reverse complement strand
GAGTGTGCATCAAATGTGTAGAGCCTGCTTTTTGGAGCTGAAATGCTGTCCAGCTGTGCCTACAGAAAGAGGAAAAGCTAATGAGCTGGTGCCCTACTGTGAGAGCGTGTGCCGGTGATCTCTGAAATCAAGCCCAGCAGAAAATATTCTGCTCTCTTTTGGGGGGTGAATCATACCTTACAGTGCCTTTTTCTAATTCTTAATGTGTTCTGGTGGAGAAACTAAACGTGCATATTTGCTGCTGTGAAATAGTTTCTTTGCTCTAAATGAAATAAATCTTGTGACAACTGACACAATTCCTTAAGCAGCAGAAGAGACATGTTTTTTTAGGAACTGAAGAACCCTCAAGTGATCCACTCCGTCTCTAAGTGTACCTGTGTCTGCCACTGGACAAAATTCAGTGGTTCAAGGCAGCCACAAGATACTTCAGGGTAAAATGCCCCGGAATAAAATCCTGACAGAGACAGAATATCTAAAGTCTCACCTGCCAGCAGCTGGTTCATGCTTTGAAGGACATTTCTAATTTCTCTGCTATAACTTTGGACTTCTTTGGAGAGACTCTGCTAAGCCTTCCAGTAATGTAGGTTTTTTTAAGTTAATAATTACCACACAATAATGTAAGCTATTGAAGTTAATAACTTAAGTTACTGAAATCTTTCATCAGTCTTTCCCGTGTAGACTAAATACCTCAAGCATTATTTTCAACACTAGATGTAGATGTGACACTGAAAATATTAACAATAAATCGTGCTGCTAGTTTCCTTCCTGGAGAGTATGAGAAGTTGACAGAGATTCTTGAATTTCATGGAACTTCAGGAGTGATTGAAACAGTAAATCAGTAAAGGTTACCTTTGCTCTTTAACATATACATATAGACTCATGAGTGTGGAGTGGAACCAGCCCATCCCCAACAGATGTAGGTTGACCTGGAATCACTGGAGACAAAATGCGTGTTGATTTACACCAGCTGAAGTTACAGCCCATAATATTTAAACTATATTTAAACAAATGCCCTGTGGCTTGGATTTTTTTGCTTATCCTGACGTTAGTCTGCTTCATCAAGAAAACAAGGTCCTGATTCAAAAGGCACTCTTCTCAAGTGCCACTGACTTGAATACTTAACTAAAAAGACACAGAGAGATACAAGCTTATTGAATAGTGTACTTGAAAGGAAAAAACTATCTATTATAATTCTGCTTTCTCTGAATCCTCTACAATCTTAACTGTGGCTGAGAGATTTGAAATAGGATTATATCAGGCTTTACCCAGCAAGGCTTCCAATTAGTTTTTAAGGCAGTACTCATATTTTTACTGTACAGGAGAAGCAGCAAAATTTATGGATCATTAGGCCAGCAAAGCTGAGAGGAAAGTACCTGCAGTTACTTTAGACAAGAAATGAATGCACCTATTTTTCTCTGACTTTTATGTTCTGAATTTATACGATATGTCGCTGCCTCTGTAATTCTGAAAACTGCTATTTTTTTATAATTTTATCTTTTTCCAGTGTTAAATCTCTAGCATTGAAGGATTGTTACAAGAGAGATAATGAATAAATGATTATCACATCACCCGTCTAGATTTTTATTATTATTATTATTTGAGGTTCTCTGACAGCTGCTAGTAACTTTCAAGGAAAAATACAGTAACACAGACCGTGAAAATGTCTATATGTCTATTATCATAAAGTAATCTCATTTTCTTCAGCATAATATGAAGCCAGAAATCATAACTCCAGTTTTAACAGAAAACATTATGCTACCTTAATTAATTTAAAATAGATTAGGGACACTGATTCATCAAATAAAGATTTCTAATCATACGTTATACCATTTAGTACTCTAAAATTATGTCTACTGCTTAATATCTTGAGACGACCAGTTTTCACATATAGTTTCTCACTACTTTATCAAATGTCTTGCAATTAATAAGAAACTTAGTAAGACATTTTCTAACAAGGTTCATGTGCTTTCACAAACCTTCATGAGTGCAACAGAGAAAGGCAGCTAGTTAAAAATCAGATTTCAAATGTTATTGTAGTGGTTTGACCCTGGCAGGTGTCCGGGTGCCCACCACAGCTGCTCTATCACTCTGCCTTCTCAGCTAGACAGGAGAGAGAAAATATAACGAAGGGCCCGCTGTTTGAGATAAGGACAGGGAGATCACTCGCAGTTACCATCCCAGGCGAAACAGACTCGATTTGGGCAAATCTAACCCACACTCTCTCTCTCTTTCTCTGCCAGTTGTTATGTGTCACAGTTCTTTTTTTCCCCATGTCTTAAACATGTTTTCACAGAGGCGTTCTTATCCTATCAGTACTGATAGGCTCAGCCTCGTCCAGTGGTGGGTCTGTCTTTGGAGCTGATGGCATTGGCTCTATCAGACCTAGGGGAAGCTTCTAGCAGCTTCTTACAGAAGCTGCCCCCACAGCCCCCCACTGCCAAAATCCGGCCAGGCAAACTCAATATAGCTATGATTTAATATTCCTAAATTTTGCATTTTTGTGTCTTTAAAGTATCAAAATTATATAACACTTTTTTCAGTCTTACTTTTAAAAGAAGTCAATTTTATTCATCTTTCTCTTTCTCTGTAGTACTATTTTGACAGCCAGTCTGATCCCTTCAGTGCCAATAACGTTATCTCTTTCTTTTATCTCAACAAGTGTGACACACTAGTTTTGTAAAGGAATTTCAGTATCACCTCATGGAAACACCCCAAACACAATGCTGACAACTGAAACCTCTGGCAATCATTTCAATTACTGAAGAAGGAGAAAAACAAACAAACAAACAGCACTTCACTATGATTATCTATAATTCTGTTGAGATTATATGCATTACAATGATAATTTCAACATAGCATGTGCACGTCTAATAATTCAGAATTTATTCTGAAAGCCCTGTCCCATGACTTATCAAGACTGCATGCATTTCCACATAAAAGATCCAAGAGTTTAATTTTAAGATAACCCTATGTGTGTTACCATTTTTATTCAAGTGCTTTTCTAGAAATTCATAAAAGGCCACTCTGCAAATATCTTCCAGGCAAGCAACAGTGTGGTCCTACTGCAGCAAGACTGCAAGTAACTTGACTCATAGAGTCGAACTACAAGACTCATAAGAATCACAGTTTCTCTAGGATATATCCTTGGAGGGCAGCAAATTAAGTCAGGTTACAACATATGCTCTTTAGTTTATCTACATTTCTTACTCTGTGGGAAACTGAGAAACATACTGCAAGGCCAAGATAGATCTCTCTCTCTTCTGCCAGCACACACAGGAAAGAGAGCTAGTGAAGTGTGAGATACTGTAGGCCAAAACAATGCTTTCAAAAATGCACTCTCATGCAGGGAAGAATGGTTCTTATGCTAATTTACACCCTGGCAAATCATGGCAATTATTTAAACCCTTCATGTCTCTGCCACCCTTTGATCACTCTCCCTCCAGTTTGTCATGAATCAGAGGAAAAGTTATTTTTCTGAGACTTTCCCCCTTAGCTTCAGCAGTTTTTCTGAAAGCATGATTAACATGGCAGCAAAGATGTCCAGCTGCATCCAGAGGCATTATGTGGCACAATAAAACTCCTAGAGTCTTATTTCACCTGTGTTCCAGGGAAGGAACAAATTAAGCCAAGCTACAACTTACACTCTTCAGTAAAACAGCCGTAAATAGGCTCGTGGTTCATTTTGTTCTTTTAATATGCTGTTCGACACACTTCAGTGAATGCCTTAAAATATCAAATGTAAGCCTATGTGCTGTTCTTTGGATTAACTATTATGTCTTAAATTCACACAATTATAGAACATGATTTCCATGACCTAGAGGGATCCTCTCAGGTTTCTGAGTCCCTCGTTTTTCTTCATAAATATACAGGTAAGAGCAAGAACCAGCTTTATAGCAGAGAACTGTAGTGGCTTTCTATGCATGACACCACTCACAGTGATAGTTCTTACTTACACTGACTGGTCTTATAACTAAAGTTTAAAATACCAGAGCCCTCTGTGAAGTACATCCAAAAGCTGCATCACACTCTCAAGTTCTTCTGAATCTTTCAAAACCATATGCTCCCCAGACTGATTATAGATCATATTCAGAAAAAGATATAGCAGAAAAAAAGTTAGCCTTCATGAAAAATTGAACTATGCTGACCACAGGTGAAACGATGACACCCAACTGTCCCAGTCTGTTGACTATTTATTACCTTAATTACACAAGATATTTGTGAGCCAGTAAAAAACCACTTCAGGATACACTTGATTCAGTTCCTTTTTTCTTATACCCTTGCCTCCCTAATTAGTTTTGGCAAATAGCAGCAATCATTTATTTTCCTATAAAACTCTAGTTAATTGCTTCTTTAAGTTATCTTCAAATATTTTAACAAGCACTGGGGTAGTATAGTCAAAATAACTAAACATACATAAATAGCTAAATCAAGAAAATAACAGTCCATGTATCACTGACTTTTAATTTCCTACAATAACTAACTTTTTCTTGTTCTCCGAAATTGGACCAATAGCCTTTCTGAGAACACCCAAAACCTGAACTGGATTAAGCTACTTTTATTTTCCTCATTAGTGGATAGCCATAAAACCACTGCTGCATACAGCAATAAGCTTTTCTTCACAAGTTGAGAGGAATAAAACTCAACTTGCTTATTTTTGCTCTGAGACAAAGTTAGACCATCTGAGCCTTGGGAAACCTGTGAAAATAGTGAGGTGTTTCACTGTTTGGTTTTTTTTACTTTCAGCAGATTCAAGAAAGCATTTCAGAATTATGATAAATATAAAGCAACAGTTGGAGGAAGGAGAATATTTTTGACTAATCAAAATAATTCCCAACTGATGTGGTAATACTCATCACATGATCTCTGCAGTTTCCATTTCAGGCTTTTAAAAAGGTTAGTTTAACAAAATCAGTGCGGAAAGGAAGAGAGATTTCAGGGGCAAGCAGGTCCCAGGCAGCACGCACAAAAGCAAAGCAACTTAGTGCTCTAAACATGGTGGGATTCATTTTTTACTTAATTTTTCGTATAAGGAGACTTACTCTTCTCCTTGAGAACATGGACCAAGGCTCCTGACACTCAAGAGAGTGCTCAAATTCCTGAGTTCTAATATTTTAGGAAATGGAGTTGGAGCTCAGATTTCTCTGGATGCAGAGGATGGAGAACAAAGTGGTTAGCACCAGCTGGATACTCTTGGCCTGTTTTTCCCACAGACCACAAGAAGGATAAAGAAGCTATAATGAATGAGGGCTTTGCCACAGTAGTCCAAAGAACTTCTACTGAATCACGGTCTCAATAAGTGCAGCAAGCCAGCAAAGACATTTCAGACCAAATAAATAAATAATCATTGCCAGGCATCTATTTTTAAGATGCTATACGAAATCTTCTGTGTTCATTGTAAATAGACAAGCTATTTGTATGGTCAGTGAGAAGAAAAGGTGCATATACACAGGTTTTATACCTCCAAAGTTCTGTTGCTGCAGGAAATTATGCTAGTTATGGAAGGTAAAGGATTAGTAAAGAAGCACCAGTGGTTGGTAAATTTTACCACTTTGGCCTTTTCAAAGACAGAAAAGAAATAAGGATTTATTTATTTTTTTTAAGCAAATTGGGAACATGGCAACTTCTAGCTAAAATAGGGCACCAAGAAGGACTAACTAAAAATGTTCTGTGGCAAAGTCCAAGACTAAAATTCAAAATACACTCAATGAGGAGAAATTAAGCCAATGTTCCCATTTAGACAAAAACTATGTTTATGAAACTGGAAATGAAAGACAATTAAAAAGAAGGAACAGAGGCTTGGATTTGGGGTGAGGATTCTTTTTATTTGACATAAAGTCTTTCCCACTTAGGGTAACACTGGCTTTCCTCTTGCTTTATATATTTTTTTTTTATAAATTAAACTTTTCTAATGTCTTTTACCCTACAGACATCAGGTAAAAATCTGTGCAGTCACAGTATCATTGTAAAAAATGGTTTATTTTCCTGAAGTTTGGGAAATATTATGTAATGATTTCCATTGGTTTTAAATCTGTAATAATAACTTTAGATTGTAAACCTTTCTCTTTGACTGGAAAGGAAAAAAGTTTTTGTAATGCTGACTACTTTGGCCTTGAACTTTTGATGTCACTCTTCTTAAACACAAGCAATTTAATCATACCACCCCAAAAAAAACCTTCTGCTAGAGTACCCATACGTAAGACCACCAGATACCCTTTTTTTGTGTTTAATAACACTGACTGCAGTTCAAGAAATCATTCCACATTGGTAGAATGAATGATATTATTAAAAAAATAAATTAAAAAAAAACACAACAGAAAATTATGCAGTTTCTAGCCCCATTTACAGCTGTTATCACACTCTTCATTGGATTTCTTCACAAGCTCATCAGGAGCATGGTGTGGCTTTTTGCAGATTTTTCCAGCCTCGCCACCTTTCAGGTCACTTACCTGCTCTTGAAAAGCAAACTATGTATTTTATCAGCTGAAATCTGTTACCCATCACCACAGTATTCTTCCTATTGGAAGATGTTGGAAGATACAAGTAAACAATAATAAAATATACTATGCAGAACTGAAGTATAATAAACCCCTTGGATCTCATAGATATTTAATCAGAGAACAGTCTGCAAATAAATGATTTATTCATGAAGTCAGTGTATTGACCCCCTTCATGCAGGCATTGTAAAATACAAATACTGAAATGATACAGAAATCGTGATGCGGAAAAGAACATATTTAACTGTAGACAAATCCCAAGACAGCACTATGATTGTTTTAAAGTTATTCAAAGTATTTTATGTCACCATAAAAACTGCTGCAGAACATCAGGTATTTCTTTGGCTACAGTGAACCCTCAGTAATATTGTAGAAACGCTTAATTTCATTTAATAGCATGCAGATGTGCGTTTCATAAAGGAGATAGCCCAACTGCTCAGAAAATTTGATTCACAGCAGTCCCCAGTGAAACTGGTCAAGTAATCTGTTGTGAACAAAACCTATTGTAAATTTGGCCATTTCTCACAGAATAATTACCCATGAATAAGTTTCTTCATTATTCAGTCAGCTCTAGACCACACTATATTTATTTCTGAGGAAGGTATTAAATGATTTGAGAAAATTTTGAATGGAGAGTTATACAGCTTCACTTAACTTTGCACTCAATTAGGGGTGCTGCTGTGACTGCATACTGAATCATATCATATCTGGCACACATATAAAATAGAGAAAATACCATAAATTTGATGACACTATTAAAAATAAATTTCAGCAAAAGACTTGTGTTTGAAAAACTCACAATAATTAAGTGAGTGATATTATAAGTGAAAAATTTTGGGCCAAACTCTACAATAGCAGCTGATAGCCTCCTCTCTACAGCAGTATGTATAAACTATCCAGTCAATAGATATTATGTCATGTAATTCCCTTTATGCTGTATTTCAAGTTTCATGAGTACTTGGCAGTGTAAATAGAAAGGAAATATTGTGAGGATAAAAAGTGGTTTTGTTACAGATTTGCATGAAATCAAGAAATGCTTTTTGCAGAAGACCATGAGAGTGGCAAGGTACCTTCCTCTCTGCTTTCCCTCAAAATAAGCAAAGCTTTACTGCATTGAGTGTAGAAATTACCTAGGCTAAGTGGACATTAGGGTTGGACACAATTGCTAATCCGTTTCTCTATACTGGCATGATAAGGGGATCTGAGCTTCAGCACTGGTTCCTTTGTCAAAGCATATAACTCACTGCAAAGGATATGTCCATACCTGTTCTATAGTCAACAGACACAAACAGGTGTATCTAAGAGGTGGCTCACCAAAGACAGTTATCAGGAAACCTTTTTCTCCATTTAGTAAAGTAGCTATCTACATAAAGATTCTATACTTCATTCTTAAATTCTAGTTGGCTGAAAGTGAGCAAGACAACTGCTGTCCTCGGTTGGTATCTTCTCTTTTATAAAGTAGACCAGTGTCCTACTCACCAGAATAGCGGAGATGTGATTTTTTCACCCTCATGTGCTAGAGTTATTCTCTATTATAAGGAAGTAGCCAGTAAGGTAATCTGTGTCACCTACATCCACTACACCATAGCCACCAGACCACTAGGTGTTTGGGGACTGTTATTTTTGGTGTGTTTCATTTTTTCAGCTTTGCTCCTCTGAAAAACCTCAGTCTATCAAATAGATATTTTCTGACAAATATCAAAAGTAAGAAAAAAAATCTAACTCTCCTTACTACTAAATGTTTGTATATAAGAAATTGTGCTTACTAACGAGTTCAGTCTGCAATCCTAATTGTCTTTACGGCTTTTCAGTAACAGTATCTCTCCTTTTCAGCTGGGTCATCCTCACCACTTGCCATTCCAGTCATATCGAAGACCTGTCCATCTATAAGCCTCTGCTTTATACCTCAGTCTTCTCTATATTATGAATCAGGTTCTTAAAATTAGCACAGGGCCAGTACACACAGTCCACATGACTGCCAAGCACCCTACATTGCATTTTTCTTTTAAGTATTTTTCTCTCAATCTGTGTCTGGAAGCAGCCTACATAGTTCAAGGAATGCCTTTACATATTTTCTTTAGTTTTCAGAGCTTTCAGAAATAAGCTGACCTGTATGCACCTTTTGCCTCCTTTGAAAGCCATTAAAACCTTTGATTGCCCTATTTCTAAGAAGCACGTGCTACTGCTGCAACACACTTATCTACAGATTGCGATAAGCACATTTTTTCGTTTGAAAAGGGTATTTAGTTTTCTAATGTAAGCCAGCAGCTAGAACAAAAAATGATTAGACATGAAAAGAATAAGCAAAAAACCACATGTATTGATGTCTTAATCTTTTCAAAGTACAGTATCAGAGATAAATGGCAGTTTTCAAACCATAGCAAAATTAACATGTATTTCACTTCATAGTAGGTGAACATTCTCCCTGCTGATTTCATAACAGGAAAACTGGAAAGTCAAATTATTTAGAAAGTGTTTCAAATCCAGCAAGAAAAAAGCACATTCATATTTACAGACACAATATCCTTCAAGTGTGTCAGTGCTCAGCTCTTGATGACAAATGTGTTTATCCCAGTGCTTATGACCACTACAGAATATTTATTAAGAAGACACGTTTTATTCCCCTAATTATGTCCACAAGGCATACGTTTATAGGAACAGAAGAATTGGAGAAAACATTTATTCCTGCATTTACAGACTCACAGTTGACACTTTAATTTTTGTAGAACATCATTGTCAATATCGCATGATTCAACAGGGGTCGTTAGGACAAAGATGAGATGAACTGACAGGGTGAAAAATTGTCTGAAATTTTAACTGAATGCTGCCTTAGCTTATTTGCCAAATTCACTGAAGCTGTGGAGCTGTCTGCTGTTTTGCACAACACTGTCTTGCCTTGTGCGTGCTAAAAAATTCTGTTCTTCACTAGATAAAACTACTTACGCAGTCTTTGATGTACCTGATAAAAGGAAACTAATGGTGTGTTACATAACTGTGATTTGGGAATGTAGCTGTTAAATTAACAAGTGTTCACAGACATGCTGCAGTTTCCCTGGGAAAATGTCACAGGGCTTCCTCCTTTATTCAGTAATTTGGTTGCAATCTAAACTTTGTTTGGGCATCTGCATGATAGTGTACTGAACATTTTCTGTGCTCATTAAAAAAATCTGAAAGAGATTGGGATTTAAGAAACGAATACAGTCATGCTATGATTCCTCATGAATCATGTGTCATGATGCCATATGAATAACGTATTTATGCACTTAGAAATATATGTATATATACATAAGCTTAATGGAAGGACATACTGTGGTGTCTTTGCTCCATTGTGCCTTATATATTGTCACAAGTTTTTTGTATTTTCTCTGAAACTTGCCTTCAGTTTTTACAATAGTTCATAATAATTGTGCTCATCAGATTGTTAGAGTTTGAATTCTTGTGTTTCTTTTTAAAGCTTTTCCCTATAGAACACAAAGTTGTTGCTTGGGGCTTGGATTTTCACGTTTCTTTTTTTTCCTAATCTTTCTTGATAATGTTTTTTCTCTACACAACAGAAGTTATTTCATGCTTCATTAGGCCGAGTGACATATTCTTCCAAGATTCTATGGTCAGCAGAGTTTTCAGCAAATTGTGTGTGACACTTGACTGTGGTTTACACGAAATTATAGAACAAGTAACTACAGAATCGAACAGATCTAATTATGAATATATCGACAAACTTACTTTTCTATTCACATGCCAGCCATAAGCAGGCCTTGATTTCTGTGTACATATTGGCTATTCATAGGTGTTTGACAAATACCTTGGATAAATGATAACAATGATTTGTTGGTATCTATTTGTCCTTCACGTTTATGATTGATAACCTGAGCCAGAGTACATTATTTCTACTTCTCACTTTGAGAAATGTTTTAACTGATGAACAAAAACCAGTGTTCATTCTTGCTCCTGAGGTAGTATATTTTCAAATGGAGTATATACTGTGCATTACAAAATAAATTTCCATTTTGAATTTTATTACTGTGCCCAATTCTCATAGCATTTCTTATGTTACCCTATTCAGTGCAGGGTCCTGCCATTAAAATTTTAAATAGCAATAAATTAAGTCTAATGAGGTAGCAAATACGACAAAACTTAGATTATCTCTTGAATTTCAAATCACAAACTTTCACATGGCAAAGTTGTTAAGTATAATGATCTGTGTTCTAAAAAAAGTCGAACCAGAGCTCCATAGAGAGCACTTTCATTAAAAAAAAAAACAATTACAAATCTTTTCACTATGCCTCATAACTGCAAGGAACACTTCTGGTTTGAATGTTTCAAGGCACACTGGGCAAAAGGCACTAGCCTTACCCATCCCTGTGTCATTTGCCTTACAGATATGTTAGAACAATACCACCAAAGAGCCGCTGGTAGCTTGGAAAGATTTTGGTTTCATATTGTGATAAATGATTAATGTCCAACTTAAAGAAGTTACACAACTTGTTCAGACCAACTAACTGGCTGCTAGTTGGCAACGATGCAAAATATTTTCACTTGCAATCTTATAAAACTGTTCCAAGACTGTAACGTCCCCAGCCTTCACTGAAACAGCTTAATCTGTTATTTTAAGATGTCAGTGCTAGAGGTTTCCCTTACATTTTTGCCAAGGCTGTTTCCTCTTTAAGGGTAGTGGAAGTATTATTTTGAAATACAGTTTTAAAACAGGTTGTAAAATGTTTTCAAGTTCTGAACATAGATGAAGCACTTGCAATTTGGCAGATTCATTTTTCCTTCAAGATGAGTGTGCTACATCATTGGGATTAAATATAGTTAAACTGTCATGGTTCTTGGCTTATTGCTTTGTTTCTCTAAGTTCTCACTTCTACAGGTAGTCTTTAAAAATGAGTTAGCACAGAGGGTCAGTAAGAAATCTGAGTCTGCCCGAATCCATTTTAAAAGATCAGCTCTGACTATTTTCAATTTCATCATCACATCTTAATGATCCATAAAGTGATAAAGAAATGGACTACTCAAATCACACAAATGCATATAAATAGTCTCCACCTAGCAAGGACAAAGCAAGCTCTTCTCTGTACCAGAAACAAAACTGATAAAATTCTTGAAAACCACCAGAATGCTTACTCTATATTAGAACGCTCAGATAGAAGACAAATTGTCATCCATCTTTAAACACAAATTATTACTTTATTATTGACTCAAATGCCCTATATCCTTATGTTAACTTTGAAACTTAACTTTGAAAAATGACCCTGCAGTTTGCTCATACTTCGCATAGATGCCAGATTCTGTGTCTTATTCTCATAGATTCTGCAGTTCTGAACAAGCAAATGCTCCTAGTTACTGTGAGAAATGGCTGACTTTTTCTAAAGGCTAAAGGCCAATGGACAGCAATTCTTGCCCTGAAGCAGTAATTTGAGCTCAAAAAAATAGTCTCTCTGCTAGACAATTGTGGGGTTTTTTCTCAAAATTTCTCACTCATTTACTGACCTGTAAGGCCTGTTTTGACCTGGTTTTATATATGCTTTTCCTTGGGCATCCACAGTTGCCCCCTGTTTCTAACACAAGCATGGTCCCTGAGCTGTGGGGTGTGTGGGCTGCACTCTGCTCATCTCCATTGGTATCTCCAAGCTGAAGACATGCACAGTAGCTAGCAGACAGTCAAGTGTTCAGTTATGTTGATGCCACAGTCCACATTACAGAGGCTGTTGTCAATTGTTGGCTCTAGGAAGGGTCAAAAGGGCCAGAAACTTCCCCAGCCAAGATTGGCACATCGCTGGAAGGACTAACAGATTCACAGCCAAAAGCTGGGTCAGCTCTGCTCCTCTCAGGGTCTGTGCATCTCCATAAGTGATAAACCTCATGAACACTATGGGCCCCAGTGTGAGGAACTGTACAGGGACCTTAGCACAAAAATTAGGAAACTAACTTCTGCTCTTTATAAAGCTTCTCCTAACCATACTAATCTACAAAACATGCAAGCAACTCTCAGCAGAAGACTAGGCAATGTGTTTCCCACATTTTACACATCTGCTCTGCAGTCTTCTCCTTCGGTGCAGCACAGAAGATGGGATGCTTTTGATGACCCTTAGTTCATGGCTTTTGGGTAGGCATTGAGTAAAGGAGGTCCTGGTTATCTGTGCCTGTCACATAAGATGGCACAAGATGCAGTAACATGCAAAAGAAAAGAGATGAGGGAGATAT
The DNA here is from genome assembly GCF_000703405.1 of Apaloderma vittatum. NCBI lineage: Eukaryota > Metazoa > Chordata > Aves > Trogoniformes > Trogonidae > Apaloderma > Apaloderma vittatum. The sequence goes on along the minus strand of NW_009697355.1, from coordinate 12,339 downwards.
TCTTCTGAGAACTCAGAAGAATCTACATTTGAATGGACGCATGAAGAGAAGGAAGGTAGTACAGGATGCAAGAAGAGCTCAGCCTTAAATTTCACAAGCAAGGCTCCTGCTTAACTGTCATGTAAAATAAATGCACGTGGACACTGCATTTGTTTTCTGTTTGGGGTTGGTCAGAGATTTCTGATGTGTACTCCGGTCGCAAATTTCAAGTGCTACTCTTGACAGCTAGAGACAAGCCTTAAAAAAGGGAAGGACAAGTGAGCAAAGGCAAGAAGAGGGCGGAAGAGAGAGGGGAGAAATAAAAAGAAGGGGAGGGGGACGATTCTTTTTCTCTGGAAACTGGGGCTTTCTGTCAAACATTAAGTAATAGTTTCAATAAAACCTTAAGTCTTCATGACACTTTATGATTGAAAGCAATAACATAAAAATAGCTGCATTAAACTGACAAAAGTCTTGTTTCAGTATTTTATATTACATACGCTGAAACATTCAGTTGTAGCCAGAATGATTAAAGTCTTGTTGGATTGGGACCATAAAAGAATGATCTCTAGAAGGATAAACTGATTTTGTTCATGAAAATCACAGTGAAGTTTGCTTTCCAGTACTTACAAGTCTTTCTTTTTAATAGAACTTCACTTTAGTAATTAATGTCAAAAGTGCGTATTAACTGTTAAGTGATTCTGTTTAATTGTCATTCTCCTCTCTATAATATAGTTTTGGATAAAGCATATTTGTCAGAAGTAATTTAATAAAAACTTTTGAAACTGTTGTTCAATCAAACACCTGTGTTATTAAACTCAGAGTATAATAGAACAAAAACATGAAATACAAGCTACCGAGACAAATACTTTGCCCTAAAATGTCCTCTTTAAAAATAAGCACTGTATTTTTGTATTCCTCCTTCACTCAGCAGTAGCTAAAGTTTTCTGGAGAAGTCTTATTTTGTTGAAAGTTAGTAACATAATGCCTCAGGCCCAGATTCTAGTCTGGTTTACTCACAAGAGATATTTAATCCATGTTTACTTGAGCATTACAATAAAAGAGAAATGAGGCATATGTGAGGTATATCCTGGACACACTGCAATCGGTGTTGTCTCGCTATTTACTGCCATTTACAAACCTAAATATATTTTGTCAAAAGTATGCAGCTTTTGTTAAATATTGAATAAATATATTCTGATTTATGCTAAAATAGACACTAGTCATTATCACATAGTTAATCATATGTCTAGCTAATAATATCAGATTATCAATACTTTTAAAAATTAAATATTATATGCCAGTAAGAATACCTAGGAAGTTAAGAGAAAGCAAGTTGGTCATTCTGCTTTAAAGTCATATTGGCTGTTTACTTCTAAGAGACTTGGGAAGTTATCCAGTGGTGTGTAGGCTTCTAAAGGAAAACAAAAGTTGATAAAACTATTTCTGTCTCTGAAAACTATGTACTGCATATTTTCTCCATACCCAAAACACCATTTATCCAAACGTAGAATCCTTCTTTATCTAAGGCAATGAAGTGATGAATGTACCTAACGTTAGAGCTGAATCCTGACAAATGCCCTTATCAAAATTTGAATGTCAAAAGAGTTCTTGTAATTGGGTCATTTTACATGTCTTGTCTGCTACTCATAAGGACTCTTATCACATGTGTTAAAATAGGTCACTACTTTCATCCAGATGTCTCATCAGTTTGTGAAAGCCATATAGCACTAGTCAATGTTAATTCTGTGTGTCCTTGGGACTGAGGCTTCTGGTCTCTGGCATGGGACAGCACAGGACCTGATGCTCACCCAGGGTCTGGCCCTGATACTGAGACGGGATTGGACCAGTATCTGCACTTGGTTGTAGGTTCTCCAAATTCCTATATGATCTGCCAGGTGGGACGTAGCCAAAGAATGCCAGGAAGGAAATGGTAACTTAAATGTCCTGCTTGATTCAGATGAGGAAATATCTTCCTGCTTATGGCAGGAAGAAAAAAATCTAGTTCTTAAAATGCTATCAAAAGGCCTTCAACTTAAAACTAGGGCTAGTGCAGAGTTGACAATGAGTGATGCTTTTGGAGACAACAGAAGTGATGCCTTTGGGCCCTAATTTTGCCATATTCACAAAAAGTGTTGGTTTATCTTTAGGGAATATGATAGTAAGTTTAGAAAGATTGGAAGGATGAATAAATGATTTTTATGTAAGTGGTAGATTGACTACTTTATTTTCAACTTTAGAGAAAAGAGTATTGATGTTTTGATACCAGGAACTGATGATTTAATACTGCTGATTTAATATCTGCTATTAAAGACATATGCATCCATAGTAAAAGATGATAGCCTTGTGTAGTCATTATTTTGAGCATTGAGTTTTTATATAAACTCATATCACAGGAACATAATGTTGCTGCCAATTCTGATATTTTTATTCATTACTCAGAGGAGAGTAAAGCATGATGTGGATTTTTTGAAAGTTGTGGAATTATTTGGGAGACAACAGAGTATCACCCTCCTCAGTGGATTTAACTGAAGCCAGTTAATTAATCAAGATGTAGCTTGATAGCTGAATAAGTCTAAAGACTACACATGCCATAAGGGTCTTTGAATTTTGAAAAGAACTTTTTAGTGTTTTTTTTCTAACTATTTTTTTCAGAGGTAATCTGCAGTGCAACTACTTTATTTATTTTTTCCTTTTTAACTTTTCTATGGCACAAATCTTTTGGAACAGTGTATACATCTCAATTATCATTCACTTCTACTTTCCATAGCTACTTTATCTCATCTAGCCTATTGTCACCGACATTGCCCAAACTTGACCAAGTTTTAACAGCCAGAACCTTTCAAACTCTATTTCTTTGCTACTATGTAAAGTGAAAGTCATGCTGGGCATGTCTGTCTCCCAACTTCCTGTCCCATTCTCCTGGTTTTTTTCCCTATGGTGACCACTGGGATGGATCTGAAGGACAGGACCTTATGCTGTTAGCAATGAATTCTCCATATTGCTGCAAGTCATGTCATAGGCATGGGAGAAATGTGGGCTGTGTGACTTCATGAGCGTGCCTGTAGACAAGCCAGAAAGGGTAGGGACAGCATTTCTCCAAGGAGGTTTCCATCCACCCAGAAAGAGGACTGAGGGAATTGTAGCTCCCCTACTGAAGACTCGGAACGGGAGGAATGTGCCCTGGATGCAAAGGATATAGCACACAGGGGCTAAAGTTTGGCACAGAGCCAAAATCATAGAATCATAGAATAGAATCAAAGAATGTTAGGTGTTGGAGGGACCTCGAAAGATCATGTATATCGTCCAACTCTTCTGCCAGAGCAGGATCATCTAGGACAGCCACACAGGAATGCATCCAGGCAGGTTTTGAATGTCTCCAGAGACGGAGACTCCACAACCTCTCTGGGCAGCCTGTTCCAGTGCTCCGTTACCCTCACAGTAAAGAAATTTCTCTTCATGTTGAAGTGGAACTTCCTATGTTCTAACTTAAACTCATTATTTCTTGTTCTATTGCTGGGCACCAGTGAGAAGAGATTGTCTCCTTCGCCTTGACATCCACTCCTCAGATATTTATATATGTTAATAAGGTCCCCTCTCAGCTGTCTCCATTATGAACAGAGAGAAAAGTGGGGCATGTCTGCATTTGAAGGGTTCTGGGACTCTGCATTGGCTGCTCTGACCATGGCAGTAGTCCTAGGGACTCAATTCCTGGTCACTCCACAAGCAACAAAAGTGTGAGGGCATCAGTGATGAACCTGACAGCAGTATAGAGATTGGTAAACCACTGGAAGCCACTGCCAGCTGATGAATTGGAGTTGCTGTCAGTAGAACTTAGGCGATTTCAGGGACTTGATGTCGTAGAATCATAGAATCATAGAATCGTAGAATCATAGAATCATAGAATCATAGAATGGCCTAAGCTGGAAGAGACCTTAGAGATCATTTTAATCCAGCCTCCCTGCCACCAGGGACGCCACCTCTCAACTAGATCAGGCAACACATGGGGACCGAACGGGAATCGAACCCACGACCTTAGCATTGTTAGCGCCACGCTCAACTGACTGAGCTAACTGGCCCCCTATATCCTTGTGACAAAGCTCTTTTCACACACACTGATGGGCTGCATAAGCCACAGGGTTTGTGTCTGGCACATCCCTTCTGGGCTGTCGCCACAGGGATTGACTTCTCCTGGCAGGACTGACTGCAGACACAGATATCCTACCTAAATCAATAAAAGGGTGTTCATTAACAATCAAACATGGGAGAGGAAAATTTCTTCCCGACAGTCTGAAAAATCCCATGATCTTTCTTATAAAGAACTTCCTTTCCTTTCCTTTATAAAAACAAATGTTTGAGCTGTTTTTAAATATCTTTGAAAGAACAAGTCAGTTCTTGGCAAAAAGGAACTTTAGATGGCAAAGATTAAATCAAGTTTCAGGAGGAAAGGAGACATACAAAAGTGCAGAAGAGTGGATATGTAAAATTTATTACCAAAGGAATAACTGAAGTTAAAATCCTGAGGAGGACAGCTAAGGCTGAGAGCAGTGGTGCCCAGAGGGCTGAACTTAGTCTGCAAGAACTGCACACAGAGGATTAGAAATGAAAGCTGCACGATGCTTTTGCAAACTGAGCTCATGAAAAAACATAACAGCACTAAATATAAACCCTATCAGTCATTGGGAGATTTGCCATTTATTACGAAAGCTGATTACTCTTCATTATCTTTTCTTTATCAAGTGATGTGGCATACTTTTCAGTATTGAATGCCTAGCTAGAAGCGAGCCAAGCTTGTTAACACAAAAAACCTCAGATTTTCTGTGCACCAGAATGACAGGATGCAGTACATCTTTGAAAGCTGTAAAATAGCATTAGTCAGAGATAATAAACAGAAATTTTCCTCTATGTTCATTAATAACATGGGGAATGGGAATAGTGCTGGCTTTTTCAGAGATGGAGACGGTAAATATAAATCAGATGAAGCAAACTACCTTAAAATCTCTTGCCAGATTCCAGAGCACTTGTAGTATCAGAAGAAATCTGGCAGAAAACACATCAAGACCTATTTTCATTGCATATTTTTTAATCCATGTCATGGATTCAGTTCAGTGAATATTTCAGTCGTAGAAGTTATTCTACACAGCTATTTTGACAATGCAAAACAAGAGGTAATCATTTAACTAGAAAATTTTGAGAGAGACTTTTTTTATAGCTTTGAGTAACTGTCAATAATAATGCATTTTCAATTTAAGAGAGCAAGAGGGTGTTATGAAACACAGGATCTCTAATGAAGATTTCAGGAGACCGGATATGAGTGAAGAGCTCTACTATAAAGTGCTAAAATAAAAAATAATTTAAAATATAAACATTTTTTTAAAAACTCACAACCCAAGCTTATCAAGGCTATTAATGATACAATTTTCTGCTATTTCCTCTTTGTTCTTCCACTGAGAAATTTAGAAATTATAATGACAAAGAAACAATTATCTCTCAAAAGCAAAAATTAGAAAAGAACATGTATTTTATTTTACCAAATTAAATTCAGCTCTCAATGCCTCATTCACCTTCCAGCAGCAAGACACAATTTTGTACAAGAAAACCATCCTCTTTCTAAATGATAAAGGCAAAAAATATACCTGAAAGATGGCTTCTCCTTCCAAAACCTTGTTTGTTATTTTATTAAAAGTATTCGTCCTCACTTTAGATCCTTTCTTGTATACATGCTCAGAATACTGTGGTAGCAAAGACGTAATTACTAAGAATACACCACACAACTTGAAAACCACGTTTTGCAGGGCAAAATTGTAATTGACAGCTGCAACCTTTGTCAAAGAAAACTGTATTCCTGAGTACATGCATGGATTTTCCTTGTAGTGTAGAGCATAGCTTAAATAGATTTTTCTATCTAGTTATTTCTATTAGAGAAAATCCAACTATTATTTAGTGCATTTTGCCCATAGACACTACTGTGCTACTATGGTGTTCAGGCACACCATTCCCAGGTCCTTTCAGTCATGGTCCCACAGCTAAAACATTCCATGGCAGGGTGTGAATAGTGAGATTGAGAAGTGTCCATCACCATGTGCCTCCTTTCCCACACTAAACACTTACAGTCAAACACAAACAGCAACCTGCAAGGCAGGTATCTGGTCTAAGCCCAACACATAGTCTGTCGCCAAGAGAGACCCTGATTTATCCCACATGTCTTAGTTCCCTGCTTTCTGGAGGTGCACCACCACTACAGAAAGGGCCTACCAACATATCTCATACCAGTGATATTTGCCATATAAGTTAGGTAGAATGCATACCACCCAGAGATACTTGCATATACTAGCTACACATGACCTGGGGAATCTTGGCAGTAGTTGATCTGATTTTAGTCATTCACTGTTCACAGTGAATGAAAGAAAAAATGAATTACAGAACCACAGACTCAATCACAGAATCACAGAATTGTTGGAGTTGGAAGTGACCTCTAGGTATCATCTAGTTCAACCCCCATGCTAAAGCAAGATTGCCTGGAGCACATCGTACAGGATTGTATCCAGAAGGGTTTTGAAAGTCTCCAAAGATGGAGACTCCAAGAAACAAAGAAACAAAAAAAAACACAAATAAACAAATGAAAAAAACTAGAAGCAAACAAAAATCCTTTCAGGACCCATTAGCAAGGGAAGTTTTACATGCACGCAGCAAAATATATTCCAGTAAAGAGAACTGACAGAAAATACTAAGTGCTTACCTCAAATAGGTGACAATATTTATTAAATTATTTTAATACTTTGAGTGAGCTGTTTCAGTCATCTCTACTATCACATAAACTACATTTAAAAGAATGCAATAAACAGCCAGTACTACATAGCTGTTGCATCAGTGGAGAAGCTGGATGCAACATTTAAGTCCTCATAAATGAGAGGAATTATTGTTGTTATGCTACAGTACGAGACTTGAATAAGAGTTTAAAAGTAACATTCATTTTCTTGCTTAAAGATTAACAAGGTTAAGTGTTTAAATGGCATTTTAACTGAATAGTAAGGAGAGAAATTCTGCAGCTGGGAGTTGAATGGATTTTGTGGAACATAAGAACACAGTACTTTGTCTAACTTGAAATTAAATAGCTAACTCCAATTGCATTTGTTTAGGAACATAATGGTCTAGATTTAGGGAAATTAGTGAATCTGATAAAAGTGTATTTTGATTCCTATGCTTTGTTTATGTCTCAGATGTTTTTCTGCTTCATAGACAGTAAATCTTGTGTAACTAATCTTAGAGAAGTTTAATGACCTTTCAAGTTTGGCTCAAAAAGTTAATGATGCTGATATAACAGTACCTCATCCAGGCAATGGTGTCCTCTTAAGAACCCTAAAATATCTCTTTACCTGCCAACACATCACTTTCTCTTAGTGCAACGACAGATTTATGGACCTACATTTTTGTTTGTATAAGTCCCAGATCTTCCTTCTTTTGTCTATGATATAGGTTTTAACGCTTTCACAGAATCACAGAATCACAGAATGTTAGGGGTTGGAAGGGACCTCTGAAGATCATCTAGTCCAACCTTCATCCCAGCATACCTAACCACTACACCATAGCCTCAAGTGCTAGATCTACTTTTTTTTTAAACACCTCCAGGGTTGGTGACTCCACCACCTCCCTGGGCAGCCTGTTCCAGTGCCTCACCACTCGTTCAGTAAAGAACTTCCCCCGAATATCCAATCTAAACTTACCCTGACGCATTCCACGGCCTTCTGCTGCTCCATTTCCATCCTTTAATTTTTTTAAATAAGTAGATTTTTATCGAAAAAACCACAAAACAACCCTTGTAAAACCTTGTACATCTCGGAGCTGGGAGCCTCAGTTCTCCTAGCTTAATTGTTCGGTTTCTGCTAATTTTGCCCTGTTCCATAGATCAGTTTATTCCAGAAAGTGACTAACAGGCTTGTTCATTGTCCTAAGCAGCCTCTGTCACCACCTTTGCTCATTTTATTGGAATGAGACATGAAAGAATGTCTGGCTACATGAGTGGAAGATACAATGGCAGATAGTGATTTTTGAGGAGCAGTTTTTCTAACAGCAACTTAAGCTTTTCCTTAATTTCAGCAACAATTGACACTTTGTATTAATTCATACTTTGTACGAAATATTGCAGATAACTGTCCAGGTTGTCATTCCTGTTATCCAAGATTAGATGAACACAGCTGTTTCTTTTCTGACTTAACAGTTTGTGACTCTTTAAACCCGTGAGACAAGCTAATATTTAATATTTGTCAAGAGGATATTTAATGCAATATCTACTGGTTGATAATATCATTAGGTTTAGAGAAGTTGATTGATTTCCAAACTTTACTGCATAGTAAGACCGATTTGAAAGATGAAGCTCTATGATACATGCCACAGTGTATAGGAACTAGATAAAATTTATCTGTTGAACTAAGGACAAGCCAAACAAAACTCACAGGCAACAGTAAGAACGTTACGCTTTAGCATCAGCATAAGTGGTAGCAGATGTTGGTCAGACAGCATGTCTTAATAACTAGACCATGAGACCAGATTCTCTCTCCCAAATCCATTTAAGATAGATCCTTCTTTGTGAGCTCAGAGCTTACTTTCAATAATAAGTGGAGCAGGGAGGGCTACTTTCCCTGGGAGAGGTGAAAACAGATTATGTTCCCACACTATTTTTGTATATTTTGAAGTACCCAGCATAATTCACACTGTTTTCAGACAAGTCAGGAAAAGAGAATCAAGGAAATTTCATTGCTGAATATATGTATCTCCTTCTCAAGGTTGTTTACAAGTCCTCGGATTTGCAAAATTAGAGCATCAGCTCCTCTTAAAACAGAATAAAAATAGAAGAAGGAAAATGGAGCAGAATTGTTCAACTTCGGTTTTGACCTTGCAGCAGTGTTCAAATAAGTAAGCCTTAGAAAAGTCACCTTTAGCAATAGCGAGTGATGATGTACAGCGTGGTGGGAGTTGTGGTGGTGTGCTGACCAGAGCTTTTGGCCACCTATATTTTGAACCCATGCACCAGTGGAAAGATGTCTTTCTACAAAGGGAAACGCATTACTCCACATGATGTTTAAGGCACTTCTGTCACACATGCATAACCATCATACTTGTGCAAACTGGTATGCAGGAGGACTAACAGATACAGACAATCTACGATAATTAAGTCTTGTTCAATAAAATTGTCTTGCAGCAACTAGGACTATGAAGAGTAAGGAATTGGTGGCTTCAAGGGAAGCAATCCTTCAGCTACAAGAAACTGTAGGCACTCTACAAACTTCCTTATACACAAGGACCGGAATAACATTATGTGTTACGAAATAATTTTTTAAGACTTACTGAGAGTTGTAATTAACAAACATAAAAGCGATATTTACAAATCATGACACTTAGCAGACATTCTAAAATCACCACAATCTGAATTCAGCTTCTGTGAAAATATTTTCTGTGGAGATCCAGGAAAAAACTCTCTAAGTTGCCCTGATTGTAAAGAGAAATCAAAAAAGACTGGAAGAGAACAAGAGCACTTATCTGTACCTGCCTTGATACACTTACATCTCTGATCCTTGGTAGCTCAGTTACTTCTTTTTGTTGAAGGCGTTTGTGGGATTTCCATGTAATGCAAGAAAACTTTCCAGTCTGTTGCTTCAAGTGGAGACAGACAGCTGCTGGCAAAAAACACCCCCAAACACAGAAAGTCCTGAGAGTATTTTAGTTTTCTATTTGCAGTACCATTGGCTTTTGCATTAAAACCTAGTTGACTGTTTACACTTGATGTCTCAACTGGATAAGAAGAAAGATTTCTCTGCAGATTAGATTGTTATTTCTCAGAAGCTGGGCATGCATTCGCATTCACCCACAAATGTTGATCATTTGTTGAATTACAAACTTCAACACGGTCGCAGTTTGATAATGGTCATTATATTAATAGTCTTAATCTCATGAGGGTGGTGAGACACTGGCACAGGTTGCCCAGAGAGGTGGTGGAAGCCCCATCCCTGGAAGTTTTTAAGGCCAGGCTGGATGGGGCTCTGGGCAGCCTGACAGGTGGCAGGGGGGTTGGAACTAGATGATCTTTAAGGTCCCTTCCAACCCTGACAATTCTATAATTCTATGATTCTATGATTCTTCTGTTACTTTAAAATAATCCATTTGTCTCCCAGTTAATTTTATGATTTTTTTTTCATCTTTTTCAATAGACTGAAAATTGACAAATATTGTTTTGTAGGAATATATTTTGCAGTGGACAACTTTTTCCTGCAAAAGGCAATGCTACAAACTGATTGACCAATTCATTCTCCACAACCATCTCATTTAAAATACACTGACAAAAGGCCAGCTGCAAAAGCAAGTATACTAAAATGCTTCTTCCCACACAACACAATAGAGAAAACAGATATTTATTATTGGGATTTGATTGTTCACAGCTGGTGGTTTCATCAGCCAAGCATAAATATTGGATATTGGACCCATGCCACAAAATTAATCTTCAAATTGTGATGCCTCAAAATAAATTTTGTGGGGTTCAGATGGAGTCTTTTTTTTTCTTAATATGATAAAAAAGACAATTTTTAGATTGTAAAATTTGTAAAATTGTCAAACTGTCAAATTGTAAAGGTAATTTGTAAATTCTGGAGTCAAATTCCAGGCTCCTCCAGATCTGTAAGTAATTGGTTATAGCAACATAATTTGAGCACTTCTGTAGTCAATATGCTTACAAACTAATAATGCAAGAAAAGTTAACCTCATTGACTTATAATCATTGAATCATAGAATAGTTTGGGTTGAAAGTGACCTGAAGGACTTGTTTTTAAAATATGTCTGGAGCTACTGAGTAAAATATTTACAGAGCAACCTGCTTTGTCTCTTAAAGAAATACCTCTCTAAATCCAACTTCTAGTCTGAACCTTTGGATGTACAGCACAATACACAGAAGGAACCACAAGGATTTTAAGAAGAAAATAATATTTCACTTAGGAACCAATAAAAACCTGGTTCCTCATTTAAGTCACACTTCACTGAGGTTAGTCATCTCTATTTCCATTTTTTCTGTATGTGAAAGGGCACTGATGTAAAAAACAATGTAGGTCAGAACTCATTTAATCAGCATTTTGGCAAAGGAAAAGGCCATTCTATATTATAGAGTAGCACTGGCTGTTTGCCTTATGTTATCAGTCTTTTCAAGCATGGGAATTCAAGTTAAAGCAATAAAATATGAACTTCCAATCTTTTTATGTGTTTCTAAAAGAATATGAAAAGGCCATATTGGACAGTAGAAACACTGAATAAACTGAATAGTAGGATAAATATGAGTTTCTAGGTGTATATCCAGATAGAGGTTTTAAATATCCTCCTTCCTTTTTTAATTTAAAGCGATAAAAATATCTCAAATTAAAGTAACAGTCTGGGTAAACTCCAGAGATGTATCCTGTTATGTACTTGCTCTAGTCGACTTAGCTGGACCTTTGAGCTGATCAAACAAAAAAGTACTGTTTATCCAGGCCAGCACATATATTACTTACAGCATAGCACTCTCATTGTTAAAGATCCCCAACTGCTTTTACAAACCCTGTGTTTACTCATGTTTAGTATCATTATTTTCTAGTGAAATACATCCATTGTTTTGATGGATCATAGCATCAATTTAAAAGTGCAGCAACAACACAGCACTAGAGGATGGGAAACGAAGTATTCTGGGTTTATACTAAATGGCAGAAAGACTTAAAGATTTGCCATGGGTGGGCACTAGCTAAAAGAAGACTGTCACTTGCCAACTACTCATACAAAATTGCTCTGATTAAAGAAGGCGACATGTTGAGAACAGGACATTCGATTTTTAATACTTAATCATGTTTCTAACTACAGTTATTTCTGGCTGTTGTGTGCAACTTGGCCTCGACCTGGAAGATGTGAGCATTCTTGAAAAGCCAAAAACATAATAGCAATGTCTTTAAACAGTAAAGGCAACTCACAGCATTGCGCAAACCAGGAACCAGTTTTTGTCTCTGAGACAACCATTGTTTGTCTTGGAGAGCCAAATAAGACAAGAACAAGCTGGGAGCTCTCTAGGCATGGCAGACTGGCATCTGTAACACCCTGGGAAGTATCTTCACAAAACATATGGGACTTTTTGCACTGCAGCATAAGACTTGAAATAAACAGCAAAGATGGGTTTGTCTGAAATATCAATGTCGCGGGTTAGGGCTGGGCCAGCCACTAGCACAGACGGGGGTGGGGCCGGCCCCAGCCACTAGCACAGACAGACGCTCTTTAACCCCCTCTTCCTCCCCCAAACAGGAAGGAAAATGGAACAAAGCAGAGAGTTTCAGGTTAGAGAAGAAAAACTAGAGCAGC
>NW_009697354.1:116144-121672 GCF_000703405.1 Apaloderma vittatum | reverse complement strand
GCCAGGTTTAATTCCGTGGTTGGTGCCGGGTGTAGTTATGCCATAAACATCTCCCCCAGTTTAAGCTTCAGGTGACTTACTGTGCCCCAACTCTGTACCAGACACTGGGGCAAGTAACACAAATAAAGAGAGCTGAGGGAAAGTGCTCAAGTGACTGGGATTATCTTCAGAGGTCCGTTCCAACCCCTGCCCCACTGTGATTCACAGAAAGTTAAGGATGTCAGGACTTAAGATACTCCAAAGGCTTGTGCAGTGACAGGTTTAGAACAAAAACAAAATCAATTAGGCAAAATCTTTCGTGGAAGTGAGAATCCTGTGTAAGTATTAATTGCACCATGATGCTGTTGCCAACACTCCCCCCAAGAGCAAGTCCTTTTCTCCTTAGCAAGAAGAGACACTTAAAAAACCCTTTAGGTATTGCAGAAATCAGGGGCAGAGCAGCAGAAGAGCTGTAGTTATGTGCCATTCGCTAAAGCCCAGAACCTTTCTTGAGGAAGTTATTTTCTCCTGCAGGATCTTACTCTTCGACTGCAGTTTGAGACTCGGCAGCAGCTCCTTCCACGTGTAAAATACTGTTGTAATTCACGAGTTTTCCCGCTGGATGTCATCATTGCCTCGCAAGAACCCAGTCAGACCAGTAGGGTGGAGACAAACAGCTCCACCTTAGAGCGCCCCATACTCTGATTTTCGGAGGAGCTGAGCACTCAGGACCTGCTGGAATCCATAGATGTTCACCTGCCTGCAAATCAGACGCTATGTAACTGTGAAGTGCCCAGACTGATATTTTCTGATTAGCTCAGTTTCTCCTGCCCCATAGCTTTGTCTGTGCCCTGCTTGAGGTCCTCTTCAGACTTCTCTGAGGGGTTTTGGCAGAGAATTCAAACAACTATGAAGCCCAACTCCCGCAGTAAGCCTGCTTCATCTGGAAGTGAGAGTGAAATTATGGTATACAATAAACTAATCAAACAAATCAGTTGCCAGACGTCCTTAGCTCTCTATGCATTCATCCATGAAAGCAGCCTTCAACAGTTCACATCTAATTGTCAAAAACAAAAGGCCCACCCCTCCCTCTTTCCCCCGCAGCACTGTTGTTCCTCATCTAATCATTCAGAAGCTGTTCTAAAACCAGGACACAACAGAATTTTGTTTACTACGGCAGATCTGCAGCAGTATGCCTTCTGTTGCTCTGCCGAAGGGCTGCCCAACAGATACTCGCAAATGCACGGGATTGTCCCCATTGGTGTTTCTGTGGATGTTTTGTTATGAGCATAAGCAATAGGTGTAAGCGCCCCAGTAAAAGCCTATAAGGGAGAGGCTTGTACTCAGTCTCAATGTCTTCCCTTTCTCCATTTCCTTATTATCTGCCCAGTTCCATGCTTCAAGATTTCCAGTTCATATCCCTCCTTTGGGCTTAGTCTGAAAGTAAAACAATTTTTATAAATACAACATAAAAGAATATTAATGACTACATTTTTCTTTCCTTCTTTTACTTTCTCAGTTTTCCAGCTTTACTTTTTTTAATCTCTACTCTATTCCCCATCTCTGTTTCTTCCTATAACTGCTGTTCTCTTTCTGGTGAGATAAAGAAATACTTGCACAGCTGCTTCTGTTTCTTCTTCCTTCATCTCCCATAACTACAGAGAGAGAGGGAGAAGGAGACTAGAAGATGGCAGAAAATAGGAGCCTAGAGGACAGAAAGAAGGAGGCAATGAGGGCAACATTATTTCCATTGCCCTTGTTGGCAACTGAATTATGAGCAGAAGGATGGGAGCTCTTGAGAGAAAGGCTGGGGCACGAACTTCTGAGGCCCTGGCCCTGAAAACAGACGGCAGAAGATTAAAACTGAGAAGCTGTATGGCAGTTGGAGAAGCTAGTCGACTGCTTGTACCTTATTGCAGATGAGAGTGACACCTGGGCAGCTCTAGTAAATTAAGAAGCAGTTGCAGAAAAGCACCAACAGTGAGCTTTGGTCACTAAGTCCCATTTTCTGCTTACAGAAAGGCCAGAAGAGGACATGGCCTCAATGATGAATGCTGGCACAAAGTATGTGAAGTGAGGAGGGCTCAGGTGCTTGACCTTGGTTCTTTCTGTTTCAAGCCCCACTTGTTTCTACCTGGGTCAAGCACAGATAGTATATTTGGATTTAGCCCTTGAAAGGACACGGCTATCATTTCATGTCTTGTGACTCATAGTTGACTAATCCCGAAGTCTTCCCAAGACCCCCCCTGGATGATGGCCCATTTGTCACCCAGTCCCACTGTGACCCATAGCTTAAAGACTTTGTCCTCTTCTCTGAAAATGTATTATCAACATCAGCAGTGGAGGCACAGCACAAAGGAGGTGCTACCGTTTCAGCTGAGGATGCAGCTAATGGATCCTGGAAGTATTACAAAACCGAATGTTTGCCCGTACCTCGGATGTGGCTGTGGTTCTCCCGGGCACTACCAGACACTGTCACTGCCAGGAAGAATATTTTGCTCAGTGAAACTGGGAAGCAAACAAACAAAGAGGATATGTCTACCACTATGCAGTACAGCACTGGCAGCAATATCAGAGCTAGCACTAATGTAATTTAAACTTCAGAGTTTACGCAAGAACCTGGCAATCTTAAGACAACAGCAAGAGAAAGTATGCACTAATGGAATCAGCCGAGTTGATAAATCACCCATCTTGTCCTTTCTGACCACTGTGCTAGATGAGCAAACTGAGTCAAAATATTGAACTGTTTTTACCACAGGGCAGATGTACTCTTGGCTTTGTCGACTTATTTAAAGATATTGGGGCCCTTGAATTGCTCATTGTGCATTCAGATAGCAAAGTTTGTAGATCTGAAGAAGATTTATGATCTAAACTCCTTTTGCTTCTTCTCCGTTGTTGAGTCTATGACTCTGTTTGCCTGAGGAGGTGCTGGGGTTTATACGCACTCTAAGCCCTTGCCTAAGCTGGCAGTTCTGTCATGTTAAAAGCGCCATGTTCTGATTATTGCGTTCTCAGAAGTTTTCTATGGCCTTTTCAATTGCCTTCTCTCTGCACACTCCCCATAGCGGAATGAAAAATTGGAGAGAGGCAAACTGGGTAAGGGCTGGCCAACTTGGTGAGTTGGGCTTTAAACTGAAGGACTCATTGGAGTGGGGTCCAGGAAGGGCTTAAAAACCATGCTTTTGCTAAGAAAGGTTGGACCAGATGATCCCTGAGGTCCCTTCCAGCTTGGTATTCTATGATTTCAGTGTATTCTGATTTTTAATTATATTTTCTTTCCCCTTTACTAGATTTGTGAGTACAGAGGTTACAGAGCATTTGGTTCATACTGTTTGTGAGTTCACAAACATGGATTCTCTTGCAGCGGCTCACCCAGCTGCCACTAGGCAGTAAAAATGCCAAATGATGCCAAAACAAAGTATGCTTGCTTCTTTTACTAAATTTGTAGACACCATTTTTTCTTTTCCATGTGATATTCTCATTTTCCGTCCCACAGAGGGTACATTACTCATATACAAAAAATATGTGAGTCGTGACACTTCACGGAGTTAATTTTCACTAGTTTCAGACTGCTTGACAGTAGCCTGTTCTCCTTCATTACACACCAGCCAACGAGTGGATTAGTTTACTTTAAAAACACAAAACCTCATATTAATCCCCAAACAATTAATTATTGAGAGAAGACAAGCATATTTTTAACCCAGCCTGTGACTTTTCTACTTATTTCATGCAACAAGGCATGATCTATGTAATTCCAGGCAAGTCCTGCCAAGCATCCTGCAGGCTCCAAGTTGTTACCGTGATTATATGCAGGGACAGTGTACCTTAGTTCCAAGAGCATAGAAAGATCAGAAAGCGAGGTTCTGCTCAAGGATATTTCTGCAGAGGATATGGAGCCTGAGCCTATGGGATATGAGCGGGGCTGTGTCTCAACAGCTTCCGAGTTCTAAATCTGGAGATGAATTCCTAGAGCACAGAGGGACAGAACAAGGGCATGCTGGCTCAAGGATGTGTCCTTGGTGTACACAAAAAGTCTGGCATTTCAGAAACAACTTAAAAGCAGCCATAAGTCCTGAAAGTGTTTGGACCTCTGATTTTGAGTACAAAGAAGCAAGTAGTTTTATCATTTCAGGCACACGTTTTGTTTAGTCATATATGTCATAAAAAGTCATCAGAAAACATGTGACATTAAGAGAAGGAGAAAAAAAAGTACAAATCTATTAAATGCAAAAATAAAGCCAAATAAAATTGAGCTCCCTAAGAACACAACCTAAAATGTTTGCTGCTGAGCTATGTCCATTTTTCTGGCATTGATTTTAAAATGACTTTTCATCTGGTGGTGCAGAGCCAAATATTTCCATGGGTAACATGGAGCTCTCCAAACTTGCAGGAAATTAGCAAGTCTTAATAAAATTTATGCATGGCTTGCTATTGCACTTCCACATCTAAAGGGAAAACAGATGTTCTCTTTAGTTATTCTAGTCATGTCCAAAGGAAAGCTGTTGGTTACATTTTTTTTTTTAAAAAAAAAAATCCTGGTGCTGAAAAGGTTACAAATGATGCAATTTTTACAATCCTACTCCAAGGCTCTCTGCTAACCTGAATTGCTGATGTGACGCTTGCAGATGCCTGTCACCCACTTACCAGCCTCATATTTCTTAACACCTACACTTTAGGATGAATAAATAGAACAGAGTCCACAGTATTTGCCTGGGACCATTAATGGGCTGGCAGGCCAGGCTTCCAAGCCCTTTGGCTGAATTCATTGTTAAGTTTCTCAGCCCAGGTTAGTTTCAGAGGAGAGGCAGAATGGATGCACAGCTGAAAAGCGTGCCGTTAGAGGGGTCGCTAAACAGGTCTCTCAAGGCTTCGGTATGAAGAAGAAAAATCTTGATTCTTTGCCTCCCTCATGCAGCTCCCTTTGCTTAGCACATGTACATTCTGCCTACATAATTTTCCAGTACATATTGCAGATGGGCAGTCTTTTCTCTTTCCATTTTTGCACAAGTATTTTCAAGATGTACAAAAACATTGGCACTTAGAGTGAGTGTTTGCCATCTGAAAGAGCTTGCCACTACAAACATGTATGCATGCGTCCACATACTTCTGATATTCATTCTTTACTTTGCAGATGGCTATCAAACACAGAAGCTTTCAAAATGCTAATTCGTTGGGCTGCTATATTTGTTTGTTTCTACACTATGTTTATTCATTGCTCCCTAAATGGGGGATCCCAAGCCTGCTTTACTCCTCTGCAGCAACAAAGTGGACTTTAATACAAAAGGCTGGTCCCTGTCCACAGAAAAACGACCCCAAAATCAGCAAGCACAATACATTGTAGCCATTGGCTTAATACCCTGTCAGAGCATTCATAGAAACAGTCACTTTTAGCCTGTGAACATTCATGGTCTTACAGATAATATGGAAAGACGAAAAATACACACCTAAATACAACTGCTAGCTAATTTAGAAATTATTAGTTTCCAAAAATGGAGAAGGAAGAGACTCTGTCATTAAAGAAAAAATAGCGAATGATTCAAAACCCAGGT
>NW_009697354.1:87481-116113 GCF_000703405.1 Apaloderma vittatum | reverse complement strand
AGAGAAGAGCTGGCAGGAACTAACCAGATGAGTGATCAGCATTTTATTCAGACAGTGTTTCAGCGTCCATCCAGAGGAGATTAAGTATCCTGTCCTCTCAGTGCAGAGAAGGAGAAATAAATCAGGTTTTACCACAAGTGAGGTGGCAGGGAGTTAATTAGGAATGGAAAAAAATATATTTCAGTTTGCAAAGGAATAAAAAATGAGCAAATGAAGGAACTGAAAAACACAGAAAACATGTTGGAACACACCTGGGAAACAGTGACTGAGAATCCTGCGTGAGGAGTCTGCAGCCACAAGGGACTGCACACAACAGGTGATTCAGACAGCTCAGCTAAAAGCTGAATCCAGTAGCCAAATGCCGTTGCTCTGAGTTGTCATATGAAAGCAGATGTTTCCTATACCCCATCTCATGTCAGAGTCTCTCCAACAACAAAGCATATAAAAAGGGCAAGGTTGCATAAAGAAATAAAAGGACCTTAGTTTCAAAGTAGTTTTTAAAAAACACAGCCCTCATTAAAGTCAACAGGAATTGCTCCACATTGTCTGTAATTTGCCTCCCAGGATTTGTGCAAAACTAGCATATGACAGATTTTGCTCTCAGAACAAGCAAAACTACACAAGAAAATTAGCAGAACCCACAAGAAGCAGAATGGTGGTGAAGCTGCCTTATTGCCCCATGTTCAGTGATTTCCATTAATGATTTAACAGTAAAGCTTAAGTGAGCATAGATACTGATACAGGGTAGCTATGGATCTGCTCTGTGCTGTTGGAGAAACTTTCAAATGCAATACACAATTTTCTCCTCTTGTTCTTAGCTGAGGTTAACTGTGCCTGGGGTGTGTACCTCTAGCCCTACTGAAGATCAGCTCCAACGAAGAGCCATGAATCCCTGCCTCAGTCAGCTGAACAACAATACCATGTTTCTGTTTTCCACTGGGTTTAAACCGTGGGTACCAGAGGGTTTGGGGACCTACTGCCTTGCAGGAGGCAAAGTCCTGGCTGTCAGCTGATGGGTGACATATTACTTCTGTGGAAAATGGCACAGCTCCTGCCGCATGCCATTCCAGATCTGCTGACATCCCCTTTTTGCCAAGAATGCCATAGGTTGCAGATCACTGCTCGAGAGGAAAGGCTTGTATGTGAATGAATGCATGAATATGGCTTCTGGCTGAATTATTTAATCAATGTTTAAGTGACTTTCTGCCACCACCGAGTATTAACATTCCTTATTTTGGGTAAAAGCTGGGAGCCACATTTCCACAATGTATTCAGAGAGCACCAATATATTCAGATAGCATCAGATGATGCAAGAGCGCAGTCTGTGGTCAACCGCCGTTCCAGTAATTTAGGAGAGTGCAGAAGAAGGAGTGCTGGCTTTTGACTGTCTCCATGTTGTTATTTATACACCGTGTCATTCTGAGCTTGCTGTTTGCTTGTAGCTTTGGGCTGACAGTTCCCTGATTCCAAAGGCAGTTCAGCCCCTGACATAAAGCAGAAGAACAATGCACAGTTCCTGTAAAACAACAGTGCTCCCCCCCTGCTGTCAGAATGCAGGGATTAGATGCAGAATAATGCAGTCCCTGATCAAACCTGCAGCTGTAATTCAACCTCTGGACAGTGCTGATGCCATAAATTTGTGAAGAAAGTGCAGCTCAAGCGTTTTGTGAACAAGAGCTGGTGAGTCCAACTGAATTACAGTTGTGGGAGCAGTTGGGATCCCCCTGCACCGAATCATTACTAATGAGAACCAGAGAATGATTGCTTACAATTCTAATGAAATTGAATTTTAATTTATAACCTCGGGTAGAAGAGAAAGAGGAAGAAACATACAATGAATATTTGTGGGTGACAGGGCAAAAATACAAGCAGAAACCCAAAATAAATAGAAAGAGAATACATTCTCCTGGAAAAGACAAGAGAACATTTTATCTTCAAAAATATATTAATATTTTAGCAAACATTTGTGATACAATGAGCACTGAAGAAAGCTACTCTATACCACAGTTCTGATGATGAAGGAGCTCAGAAAGAAAATGCTCAGATATGTTTTCTCCAACCCATTTATGACTCTCAGAAGAAGGGGAACTGTTTAGCTTATCCTCAACCCATCACAGCCCATTGTTTTGGTATGAAATCAGCAGAATGGTAACTACAAGCACCACTGACAAACTATCATCAAATAATCGCATGGAACCCTTTCTGAGAAAGACTTCCAATTTCATCACTGAGTGGATATTCACTGTTGGAAGGAAAAACACAATTAACACTAAATACTGGTTTAAATAGAATAATGTTTCTTGCTATTTCCCATGTTGAGGTATCACTCTGCTATTTTCATATTCTTTTCAATATTGCAGTGTTTCTACTGGGACTACAGTAAGGCACAGGGATGTTAAGAAAAGCAGTTTATGAAGTTCCTCTCACATATGGAAATGTCAAGAGAGAGATGAGTAAAAATAGACAACTTGAGCAAGGAACACAAAACAGATGAGTAAGGGAGTACTTGCAGCTCATAACACAGGCCACACAAATTTTGCAACACGTAATATGAATCTGCAATTCAGGGATGATTAGAAAGGTGTGGGATGTGAGTGGAAGGTCTGAGACTTGGGGCTTGCAACAAGGGTCACACAAATCAGGCATAATGCTGGAGAGGTGCTGAAAAACACTCATGCTTTTGACTTTACATTTATTTTATAGAAGGTAAATCAATATCTCCTCACCCCAGTACGCTTGTACCATATGGCTTTCTGTTACAAGGTGACCAGGGCTTGGACATGTCTCTTCTGAACTGAAAACAGCTTAATCCAAAGAGATTCTTTTTTCTACAAAATGTCTAAAGCACTGTATTACCTCATGCCACAGAGTGATGGGACCCAACCCAGTATTTTATTGTACAACTCAGGAATCAGCAGATAGAAACTATTGCTATTCAGTTAGTAAAACATGCAAAATGAGTGGGGATTCAGTGCTATTTGCATACATTAAACTATTTTGTTAAAACAAACAGTATTAAAATGAGATTTCCTACACAAGACAGGATTTTAAAGAGATAAGGTAGTCCTACTGGGAGAAGCATTACAAAAATAGGTGGCTAAGAATGAAGGGTCATTCTCTTTTATGTGTCACAAAATTATTTCACATAAAAGTGTATTGTCATGCACACTCATTTACTCGGACTCACGTGGCCTAATTGGTTTTGGACGCTGAAGCTGCACCATGTCACCACTGGAGGGAGACATCATTCTTTTAAAAAGCTGTAAAACTGCAGCTGCCATAAATGCACTTCGATCAGAAAGGGTGAAAAAATAATCTTGAGAAATACAGCTGCTGAATTTGATCCAGACTAGACACAGTAAATCACAGGTTCTAATAACAATAATAATGCACCATGAATGCAACAGTGCTGGGTTAACAGAGATACTTAATGTTTCCATTCTGATCAATACTACTCAAGTGACACTTGCCCAGACACCCCAACTTAGTCCAGGTTAAATCCACCACTAGTATCTGCATGTTTTCCTCCCTCCTTCCTCACAACCTCCCCTCACTCCTGAGCTGTGCTTGCAGAAATCCATCTGTGATGTTAAAGTCTCAGGCTGATATTTCCTAACCCTTTATCTGACTGTGACCCTAAGTGTGACCGAAAAATGTTCCTGTAGACGGCATTATTTCAGTTTTCGCTTAACCCCTAATGGCCTAGTGTCCTATTTTTACAATCATTCAATTACCCTTGCTGCTGCTGAAAAAAAAACAGTGAGAAAATAATTATTTGGTACAGCTCAAGGTCATCAACTGCAGGAGGACAGGGAACCATGAAGCTCCACATCTTACTACTCAGGCACTGCTGCACAAGTGTGTGCATGTACTTCAGAGAGGGGGCCAGGGCACTACAGCTCAGCTCTAAAACCCAAAAGCTTCTTCTAATAGAACAAAAGAAGCAGTTCTGCTAGTAAAAAAAAAAAAAAAAAGTTCTACTTGATGTCATGTGGCACATTCCCAAAGAGGATAATGTTGCACGTCTTTATAGACTCACTCTGGTTTTTGGTGAACACAGATAATGTGCTTGCACATGCACACACAAACATTCACGCATTTTGCTTAAGTTACAAAACAGCATCTCAGCAAGATAAAACATGTGATAAGAAAGAAATTCCTGTGTGAGGGACTCTCACATTTCCAGTAACAGTGAAGAGCCCACGGAAACTTTCGGCTCAGCTGACTATTTGTGGTTTCTGTTTTGAACTTCATTCATGACACATGCTACCACCTGCTAGCTGCCTCCTCACTCCTGAATTAGGCTAATTATAAAATTAATGTAGAAAACAAAGATTTTTTTTACAAAATATATTCTCATCACCTCCCCACGCAACTGCATCTCACACCTACAGTTGCAGCCAACCATGGGTTTCCTGTTGTACTCATTGAATGGGGCAATTTCAGAGTAAATATAGTTCAAATGCTTATGTATCTCTTGAGTGAAATCCTAGCTGTGCTGGAAATGGGAGCTTCACCAAAGATTTTGGTATTTTTTTCAGACAGTTTTTAAGTTGCTTTGTTTGTGGAAAGGAGAGGATTAATGCAATCTTACAGCATGTACCATCCTTTGTCTTTTTGTTGACACTTGTATCAACTTCCAGAAACCACCACATACCTCCTGACAGTAATCATCTGGTCTTCCCTGACGTTTTAGATGTGCTGGCTGAGGTTTGCAGGATTCAGCTTGTGAACAGTGATCTAAGACATTAGAAACGAGCTATGAAGAAGCAGGAAATAACTTTATCACCATCATCTCTGTTAATTTTACTGCAAGGCAAAACCTCATCCCGAAACCACCCAGTTGTCCTTGCCTAAGCATATGTGTATGCCTATACATGCTCTTCCATGGTACCTTCTAGCTGCTTTAGCTACAGCAACGGTTCTGGCTGAGAATTTCTAAGATGTCATCTTGGAGATCTAATTTTCAGATGTGCTTAGTATCCATGACTCTCAGGGAATTCCCTAGGACTCCACCTGTAGGACTTCACATACTGGTGGAGTCTAACTATCACAAAATCTCTATACGCTCTTTTATAGCAGAGAAGGTCATGGCTTAGTTGCTGGAAGAATCTACTGTTCTAACTATCATAATAGAAGTAGCAAGAGCTAAAAGAAGAGAAATTCAAGTCTGTACCCTACTGCACAGTGCATTTCAATCTTCCTGAGGCATACAAAGTAAATAGTAGTAATAAAATGTGATAGGAAAATCAATTCGAACAAATGAAGCACTGTCTGTGCTGTATGCCAGCTTCTCTGTCCCATTGTTACTGCTTTGATTAATAAACAGCAATCTGATAATGAGCAAATCAGCTCAGCACCAGGATATGGCAAAGTAAATGTTGGAGACGTGCTACGGTGACAAAGCTAAATCTCACCAGCGTAAGGTTGTCTGTGGAGGACTGCTTGGCTGGTTCAGGAGGTCAGCTGGAGAAAGACCATTACTACAGCAGAGTAGGCAGTGCTTGGAGGGCAGAGCTGTTAGGGAGAGAAGCTGTTGTAAGCCACTAAATTTGATGTTATATTTATAAATGTGCACTTAGAAACGGGCACCAATTTTTCACATTCATTTAATGTAAGTTTACCCCACTGGCTTTCTCTAGGGTGAAAAAATGAAGGCAACAACCACAAACCAGCTCTTAAACCAACATCTTAACAATACAGGAATGTTACTATAAGGAACTCAGTCAGAGTCAACATCCAGCTTAGTTCCTTCTGGTGCATATTTAGACAGAACTGGAAGCTAATTGAATTGTGTCCATTTATGCCAGGAATAAATCAGTGTAACTATCAGCTAGTCTGTATTTCTTACCATGTTTATTTTGTTCCTGAGCATTCTGGAGGTTCTCATGACCACAGCTAGAGATTGCTTTGTGTAGCCCTTCCTGAGCACTGTCCTGATGTGCCCTGGTGCCTTCTTACGTACTATGTTAGGAGTTACTCTCTGAATACTAGTTTTTGAGGAAGGAATGGAACTTCAGCAAGTTTTGGTGCCTGTTTTTATTTCCTTGCTGTTTTGCTAATGCCTTGGTAGATGCAATCACTGCAGGCTTTGCCGGAGATCCTTGCTAGTTCCGCACTTCTGTGAGCAAAAATTTCCAGACTCACTGGCATTTCAGACAGAGAGACAAGAAGTGTGCATAATTGATGTGAGACCACTAGTTGCAATGAATTTAAATCAGAAAAAGGAAGATGTTCTCCAAACAGCTGGATATACCAAACACTTGTCTTCAAGGACTGCTGAGCACAACAAGGTTTTTCTACCAACTTGTGAAAAAGAAGTTAATGGGACAAAGAATAAAGGAGAAAACAATTGCATCTTAGTTCTCAGGTGGAATTTTTCCAGATTGCCAAGGTGCCCTGAGAAGTTAGGATGGCTGCTGTACCTGAGGGAGGCACGGGTGGAGTGGTAGCTGTTACTGTTCAGACTGCTTTGCAGCAGTTAATTCACATATCCTCTGAAAACAGCAAGAGAAGCAAGCTGCATCCCAGGGCTGTTCCACACTCCATCCAAGCTCCACTGTTTTCATCACTTTCCATTTTCCCTCATGAGAACAGCCTAGGCCTGGTCTCAGTCGCAGTTTTTCATCCTCAGGCTGGTAACATCCTGACAAGCTGTTGCTGAACTATCTCATGTATCCCTCAATAACCTCTAACCTGCAGGCTGCTCTTACCACGCTGGCGGGACTGGGTGTCGCAGGTATTTTATGGTCTGGCCGTCCTGTCTTGTTATTTGCCCAGGCATGACAGGGATCCTGTGAAAGGGCCACCTCTCCATTTTTGTCTTTCTGTATCCGCAGTTTGGAAGAAAATCAATATTGCTGTTTGTTGCTAAATTGTCAGACAGCTTTTGATGCTAATATCTGATGAAGCAGACATGCTCCTGTAGATATTTACTCTCAAACAGGTTCTCTATCACCCACCATCTGCTTTTAAAGGGTCTTTTTTTTCCCTTTTGTTCCAGTGACTAATGATGCATTTAACCTCGGAGAGCCTCTGATCTGAACATCAGAAAGTTTCTGCAGCAGAGGAGCAGAAAAAAAGGTGGCGGGGGAGGGAGGGTGGATGAGCTTCCTGTTGTTCTAACTTGGCTTACTGGTAGGGTTCTCAAATCAAACTAGAAATCTCACCACTTAAGGCAGCCACCACTCAAATCCTTGAGCTGTCAGACTCTTGTTATATTCTCCTACAGAGTCTTGAGACTAGAGCGGTGTAGACAGAAGGGAACCAGCATGGCACAGGGGTTGGGAACCATGTCACCGACCTGCGTGGACAAGCCACATCAGCTCTCTGGCCACTAGCTCTTATCTGTACAAATACATTAACATCACCTTCTTCATAAAGAAGCATTAGTCCTACTGATGAAAACTGCAGGGATGGCAGGCTTTCTGTTTGCTTTTGCAGGCTCAGAGACAGAGATCAGAATTTACACTAGAAAGAGTCGGGGAAAGTCTGTGAGAATGGCACAGGTTCTTCAGGGTTTGAGTCCAGGATCATCCCTGAGGGCTAGACAGAGTTATGCAGAATTCTGCAGTACCTGAAAGATACGGGTGGAAATTTCGTGTCATAGTCTTTCAGCACAGCGTTGGCAGAATTAGGTTTTCTGTTCAGGGAAGCGTCAGACAGAATGGTTACCCCAGTTCCTCCAGGTATTGTGTGGGCAGGACTCGTGCACAGCAGTGTCAGTGTAACTCCTGCTATGCCAGGAGGGATGTCTGTATTGCCATCCAGAAAGGACCCTATTCACTGTGCTTGAATCAAAAATCAGACCTGCAGTTGGTTTCCAAAGCCCAAAGGCACCCTGCATTGAAGCATGGGAGAGCATCCTGTTTCTTCTACAGACAAGTCTGGGAAAGCACGATTATTTTTCTGGAATTACAATTTCAATTTACACACTTTCCTTAATCTTTTGATGCACTAGACCACTGCACAGAGTGGTGCTCTGAAGGATCTCAGAGCTACAAATCCTGAATCAGCCCGTGCGTTACCTGGAGCAGAGACCTGGAAACTGAGCACATAGGACAAATGGGGAAAACCAAAATAACTTAGAAGAAAGGAATCACAATTTCTTGGTTGAAATCTTGTGTACCTTTTAATGGTATCTAGCACAAAACAGTGCTCTACTATTTGGTTCTCAGAACTGAACGAGAGCAAGGGCGATGGTAACCACACCGAATGGGAACACACTCGACAGGCTTCACAGTATAAGCTGATCAATGCTGAATGTCTTGGAGCACCCATTCCAAAGAACTGCAGAATCCTAGAATGTTGCTTTCCCCAAAGTCCCAACCCGCTGGCTGTGTCTTGCTTTTCTAGCCTCCAGGGAAGAGCAAAATAACTGCTGCTTAAAGGTCTGGGCCTTGTGTGCCCAGCAGGGCTGTAACGCACCTGGCAGCTCCAGGGTTCAGACAACCTGAACGCTCAGCGCTGAAGTCAGTCTACCCAAACAATGTCTCTCCAGCTTCCTCCTCGCCACAGACTTTTCGAACTCTAGGCCATGAAAATAGAATACAGAAACTTCTAACAGGTTTACAGGCATTTTTCCAGCTTTGGCAACTATCTCCACTTAAAGTTCATAGGCAAAAGTCTGCTTTGTGTGTGTTCCTACTCCCTTGCAAATTGTGCTGCCAGAGCTGTCTGTGCTGCAGACAGACCGATTGACAGCGTAGCCTCCAGCCAGAATCCTGATTCAAAGGAATATCAAATTCTGTGTAATAAAGTTTGCATGAAATTTTTACCTGTAACAATTCCCCAGTGTGCTGAACTGCATGATACTGACTTATATAATACATCATTTTAGCAGCAGAGTTAAACAAAATGCAAAGCCAGATTCAGTTTGATTTTTTTCTCATGATCATAGACATTATACCACATCTGATAGCTATAAGCCACTACTTCCATTATTGTGTAGTATATAACTACCAAATGCAAAATTTTCTTCAACAAGCGTTTAAATAAAATAAAATATTTAAAAGTAGACTTTAAAAATATTTCAAATATAAAAATAATTAAAAACCCCAAAAATTGTTTTAGGTAAAAGATGGAAGGTATGCGAAATACTGAAAAAGACTGCTTCGATATTATTGAAGCACTAAAATTAAATGTTAGAATTTCCATAGACAATTGATTTGGATGAAAACACATTTTCTAACAGAACAATATTCCACTGAAAAAATTTCCAATTGCATTTTCTAGGCCAATTTTTCAATGACATTTTCCAAAGAACAATCTACATCTGAAATTTTTTCAACAAGCTCTTGTGAGCTCTTACAAGGAAGGAAGAAGTACTTTTACAATATTAGATTTTGAAATTGGTTATTATTCTATGCTTTACACCTTTTTACAGAAAAAGTAGCATACTAAATATAAGGCAATTGCCTGCACTTTCTGTTAACTCCTTTTTTAACTGAAAACATAAATTTTTCAGAAATGGTCCCAGACTTCAATTAAAATCCTTGAGTGATTGGGTTTTACAATGGATTGATGTAAATGTTGCTCGCGTTGCACAGACATACACAGCTCACGTCCAGACACGTCTCTGTCGGGCAGCTGGGTCTGAACTCTGGCGTCCAAGCATTGGATCCACTTCTAACGTGGGTCTGCAGCTTGAAATTTTCTCTATGTTAGGCTGAGTTAGAGAATTTATCTGAATTTCAGTGGTACCTGCAAGTCCAGTTATTGATCACAAATCTTGTATCAAGTGCTGTCTGACAATATAAAAACACCCTAAGAATAATCCAACATAAAACTTGTCACATCGTTACACTTGGATGAGACCAGGCTGAGAGGCTGCTTTGATTCAGTTGTGGTACTGTTTGCAACAAACATATCCAACATTTCCCATTTTGTTTTCTTAATCATTGCTTCCAGTTTTTCAGCCATACGATCACAACTGAAGCTGGCTATGCCTAGGTGAATGTTTGTTTATGTGCTGAGGAGCCCAGGTTTGTATGTATTCAATGTATATGTGAGGAGGGAAGTGGTTGGTAGTCGAAAGCAACACCTCACAAGTGAGATTTGGCAGAATGAAAAATCCTGCAGTGATCTACAGCCCAAGTTCCAAGTTTACACATCAAATCTGCCAGTTCAAGACTTGGAATCCACATTGATTCCAACACCGACATTTGGGGAAATTCATGGCCTCTTTTCAAGCCTGTGGATCTGAATATATTTCAAAAGATGCAGAGGTTAATGTCTTCCAGTTTAGACACACAGAATTTGGACCTAGATCAGAAGCACCTCCTCAGCTACTGTAAGTGATAATAGCCCCTTTTGGTCTGTTGCAGTTCTGGGACTGTGCTCCAGCTATAGATCTGCTCTTTATGTTCACATCCCGAAGTCAGGGGTGAATATACTTTTCAGTCCTTTTCCACTGAGTCAGAGAGATGAGGGTTTCGCAAGCTACGGCACACAGCTCTGTCAGTGAGCTTCGTCCAGCAGTCTGGCTGCTTTGCATCACAGGAGCAGACAAATTGCAGAATCCTAGAATTTTGCTCTCCCCAAATTCCCAACAGTAGCTGCAGAGCTGGGAATTTACAGGAGACGTACTCAGATACCAAGAAGAAAAGTCTGTTCCATGTATTCACTCTTTTCTTGTTTCCAAGAAATAATTAGATCTCTTGTTGTTCTCTGCCTCAACCTCTTATTCCCTTTCTCTCATAAGGTGGTTTAGCTGTCCTAAATTACAGATCAAAAACTAAATGCTAAAGGCCAGGCCAATTCCTTAGTTTCTTTCTCTTTCATGAAAAGCCCCCAAACAGTTCAGAGGGCAATGCATCTCATTCTTAGATAGCCATCTGCAGTAAGTTAGACAAATAGCTCTTTGCAGGTGTATCTCCGTTCATTGTAAAAGGAACCTCCTCTAGACTTTGGCATAAACCTCCCCTGTATCTAAAGCTAAGTGAGATAAATCACGTCCACAGCAGTTGCCTGTATAAAGAGGGCTCAGAAATAAAGCTGTGGTGAGAGAAGATCATTGCAGAAACAATTGTGGCAGGCTGAGCTACCTCATCCCCTCCGCCCCACTAGCCATCTGTTCTAGCCATTCCACCAGATGCTACCGATCCCGGCGGCACAGCCCGTGGGACGTGGGCATCCTATGGGTTCTGTCCGGTGACCAGTCAGCTGGCTGCTCCCGAAGGGATCCGACGCTGACCTGGCTGAACTTTTTGCTGAAGCAGCTGAGAAATGTCCTTACAGTCCCTCCCATCGCTCAGCTGTGGACTCAAGAACTATCACAGGAAGGGCAGTAACAAACCACAGGCAGCTGCTACACAAGGTTGTGTTAAGAGGACATTAGGAATGAACACAAAATGCTCCTAGGAGGCTTAGCTTTTCCAACTGGTTCTTCCTTATTTCTACTTGAGCTACAGAGGATCTGAAGAATCATCCAATTTGTTCTATATATAGCCCAATTGGTTCTATTTCTTTGCCCTGGAGGGAGTTGCAAACTGTGTATGCAGCCTGTACTTTGTACAGAGGCTGCAAAATAGTAGTATCCCCTTGCCTGCAGAGTCCAAACAGATGGCATTAGGCAGGTAAAGAGCTATTCTCTGAGAAATGCTAGCTGTTCGTCTTTCACACATTAATAATTTGAGAAACACAGCAGCAGAAATTAGATGTGAAGTGACACAAATGACTTCTAGAAGACACCATTAGTTAAAAAATGATGTGCATAGAAGCGCAGAAAAGCACAATCACACAAGCCAATATGAAGTGACCCAATCCAACTGAGAAATACCCACCACATCAGAAGCTCACTGCTAGAACAATGCAGAAGTTAATCTAGTGAGGACAACCAGGCCAGATGTTTAGCTTGGATTCTGTTTGTCTTTTTATTGCCAGCTGCTGCACACCAGCCTGAAGCACCAAGATGGGGGACTTGGGATGAACATAGAAGGTAAATTTATTATTAAATGCATCTTAAAAGGGATGGATATGGCAAGGAATGAAGGATCTAAGGATAATGGGATGTACAACTCTTCATCTGTAGGTTATTTTCTACTGCATTTCAGATGAGCAGTTATGCAAGGCAGTTATCTGGTCAGTTTTACTGAATCATTCTGGCAGCCTCAATACAGTGTCTAATGCAGAGAGGAAAAATTTCAAGACTGAAGAGATTTAGGAGTCTAAGTCCCACTCATTATCAGTGGAACTTAAACTCTCTGGCTAAGTGCTTTTGAAAATGGGATGTGGTCTTCTAAGTCATGTACACACTTTTGAAAATATTATCCTACTTGGCCACAGCACAGTGGGATGCTTGCTGGCCTCCTTGCTGTCAATCATGGCAGAGAGGTCAAGGACTGAGTGGCTCACAGCAATTACTGGCTTATGAAATTCTCCTTTTCTTCTTCTCAGAACAGTCCCTCCTGTTGAGAGCTGGCATGTTGGTAGGCGATGATGTTGTAGAGAAATAAGAGATTTCAGTGGAGAAACAGAAAAACTGTTGTCCAGAGAAGGCACCATGGTATCTTCCATAAGTAAAAAATGTTAAAAATTGAGAGATGTAGAAATTAATACAACGCAGAGGTAGGGATAAACTAAATGAAACACTGGCAGATCCGGAAAGATCTGGTGTGCCACTGGGACAATGGAGTCTATTTTCCTGTAAGTGCCAGGACTACAAATGAAACATGCAAAAATGTTAAATAAAATTGGGCTTTAAAAAGGAAGGGAAAACTCTCACTTTATTTAATGCCAGGAACAATATCTATTTTCTTCTGATTAAAATGGTTATGGAGCAAAAGAACTGCTACGACCACCAGCGGTAGTGTTGCCATTGCTACCACCCAGCCTTCAGCTTCCTTAACTCAGTATGTTCAGAATTGCACCTCAGGGTGTGTGTGGGGCACGCCTCAGTTCCATATCCTTTAGCCCAATCTCCATGCTTTATTCCTCTTAGATTGCACTTCTCTGGTCTCATCAGAAGTTTTTGATGAGCCAAATGACATCCATATTTTAAACATAATAAATTACCTCAAGCTCCCTCTCAAGATCTTTGTCCTTCTCCTAAGTTCATCAATGCTGTCCCTTAAGAGATGCTGGTGGGTCACAAGTTGTGGTGGTGGCTGTGGTCTGATCCACATCCTAGATCCCCAGCATCTGAGACATTGGCTGTTCAACACAGCTCCAGTTCCATTCCATATATGCATTCTGCCAGCAAGGGTGAAACAGGAGTGAGTGCTGGGCACCTAACCAGAGAATTCTGCAAGCCCTTGCTCCACCTGGGTATGTCCTTTCATCACCAAAGAGCTCCATTTTACTGATTGGTTTTTATAGCTGATCTTCATCTACCCAGACGGTTTTACGTTGCTCTTCCCCAATCCTGTCTTTTATTGTTCGGATGAGGTCTTCAATACTGCTCCACGCATCTGCCTCTACAGAGGCGTACAGACAGGGCAGTGCTTCTAGTTCTTTCTCCTTCAGACGGCACATACGTAAAAATTCATCTTCAGTCTCCGGTTTTGGCAATAGTTTCCTGTATCACATGAGGAGACCAAAAATAGATGTCTTACATTTTAGGTTAATCCTGTAGTCCCAGCTGTACCATCAAGAATTTATTTTCTTATTGCTATATACAAGCAATAAAAGCAGTAGAGAATGCAGCTACTCCAGGTCTATTGTCCCCTTACCTCCATGCTGCCCCCAAGGGCATACTTGCTATGGGGAAACAATTGAAGAGGATTGAATGTGGGGAGAGTGCAAGTGCTTATGACCTTTCCTCTTCCAGCGAGCATTACCTTAAGAAATGCTGTGGGAGTGCTGAGCATGGAGAAAACCGCATATTCTGCAGTCTCATCCTTCCACAGTGCTCACTGCTATCTGTGACAGTGAAAGAGTGCTAGATTTGGGGAATTTCTACTTTCCACAGTTGTGAGATTTCAGAGAGGAGTCACTGGAGGAAATAGTGCATATGTAGAAGCACCAGGCAAAGAGAAGAGGTTCTTTATTTCTCTCAGTGAGAACATTATTGGACTTGAGAATTATAGCCTGAATACGATGGAATAACAAATACGGAAAAAGGTTTGATACATTACCTGAACCTCTTGATGTTTTTCTCTGAGACTCTGATAAAAAGAACAATAGGATATATCTTGGCTTTGATTAAATCCTTTGTGCAGCTTATTCCAGCTTCCAGGAGACAATGCTTGTTCTAAAAACAAAGTCATAATAGTGTCACAAAGGAACATTCATTGCTGCAGAATCTCGAGATAAAGGTATTGATACCTTACAGGGTCAGCTGAAAAGCTTTCCACTTACCACTGTACTGATTTAAAACCTTTTAATCATATATACATTTGAAGTCTAAACTCCTCCTACTGGTTTAAAACTGGTCAGTCAGATAGCAGCTGAGTTAATAGCTTTCTGAAAAGGCTTACAACAGAAACTGTTGATCTAAAATTGATCTAAATTGATCTAAAGATGAAGAGTATGATAAAATATCAGTTTTACATATATACACAAACACACATACTTGCTCTTTGTTCAGAGAGAACATCTACTGCAACTACTTGTGAGAGAAAAAAACATTACTTCAATTTTCCTTTTTTCCATGCTGCGCATCAAATCTACCCTACTTGATATAAGATCTCTGTCTCTGACATTGTTATCTTTGTACTGTACACCCCTGTGTCTGTATTTCAGGCTATCCTTTCTTTTTTCTAGGTTCTTGCATCTCTTACTCTCTCATACATTCATATATATATACTTATGATATAAAAAGGAACTGAATAAAGGATGGAGCATAGAAAATGAAAGGATATTTTGCTGCATCAATGTGGGTCATTACAGGGAACGAGTGAGAATATAAAAGGATATGGCTGAGGACAAAAAAGGAAAGGAAAAGCAAGAGCATAAATAAAGGCCAGCTGAGGGAATAAATACAAAT
This sequence comes from Apaloderma vittatum, assembly GCF_000703405.1. Lineage (NCBI taxonomy): Eukaryota > Metazoa > Chordata > Aves > Trogoniformes > Trogonidae > Apaloderma > Apaloderma vittatum. The sequence continues at coordinate 101,187 of NW_009697354.1, read as the reverse complement.
CTGAGATTGAAGGTGGGCAAGAGAGAACACATGCAGCTGTGAAGTGGTCAGTCTCTTACTCAAGAGGAAACATGCACTGCAGAGAGACTGACAAGACAGCCCAGCAAGGGGATACAGAGCACTCTGAGCACCTTGGCAGCGACAGCCTCAATATTGGCGGGCACAATACATTCATACGTGTTCAGATTCTTTTCTCTGCTGAAGATGACAGTCTCTGTTCTTTGCTTCCTTAAGAACTCTTCCTTCGTTACAATATCTGGAAAGAGATGTGTGTGAGGACAAAATCAAGATTACAACAACAGAACACCTAGAAAACTATCCAATAGTACTTCATGTAGGATGTAAGAATGGTTCAGGGAATGAAGACCAGCAATAAATTGTCTTAACAGCTGCCTCATTTCTTCCATTGAATTCAATTAAAGCCTAATCTGATCACAGCTGAGCATCACAGCAATATCCTGCACCAATGAGTCCTTGGGCAATTACTACAACACTATGAAGGCATTAAATTAAAACAGTAAATACAATTCCAGCACCTAATGTTATATAGTAACATTTCAGGGGTGGAGGATGCTGAGAAGTGCTAAAAAAAAGAAAGTCTCTTCACTATGGGCTCCTAAACCAAGGATTTAGTGTTCCAGCGTTTCTGTTTAAAGTTTCAAAAAATTTGGCTTAGGTTGCAATGTGTGATACTGGCCCCCTTGTGAATTGCAGCTCTACATCAAAGCTTTTGTTTTATGTTGCAAGACAGGGGATATTTATTATAACACTTAACTTTTCAGTTTCTCTGTCTGAGTAACTGTAAGATTGTGTACTATGTGGTGGGTATTCAATGTTAGTGTAAAAATGAAATGTCAGCTATGTTTAATGCTGTGTTGTATACAATCCTGCCCTACAGCAATCACAGTACTGCATATTGCTTTAATAGTAAATACTTAGCAGGGAAGAAAATCAGTTTTTCGCGTAGATCAAATGCACAATCTTCACAGCCTTGGACGAGATAGAAATCTAAAGTCGCTCTAGGGAAGATATTCCTCATAATAGCAAATACTAGAAACAAATTAATCAAAATTTCTCATTGCCTAGATATGCAGTATGCAAACAGTATGCAAACAGAAAGAGCACTCACAGCATTTCAGCCTCTCAGGGGCATCCTAGCAACCACACAGCATACACATGGATAATATTCATAGACACAGAATCTCATAACCATGTGCACTGGCTGTCTCAAAAACATTCAAATATCTCAAATATTCTCAAAAAGCAGGATTTATAGCTACACATAACTCTGATGTGACTTGATGTACCTCAGGCAACTATCGTGTGGGCATGCGCCTATATGGGTGTGCATATATACGTTCGTATTTCCAACAAAGAGGGTTAACAGTCTTGGTCTTCTTTTATTCCATTACCTGGCTTGCATATGTTGAATTCCAGGGCACCTCCAGAGTTGAGAAGCTTCTGTACCAAGGTCTTAGCAAGCATGGTGGGGGTGAAAAGTACAGGGCGCCTGCGCTCGCAGTGGATTGGTCTCACCAAGCTATAAGGGATCAGACTGAGCCTCTTATTGATTTCACTTTCGGAATCCAAATCTGAATAAAGAACACAACATTTATCCTCAGATCTCCTCGCCATCAGTATTTCAGGAAACACATGAACCAGAAATGACATGGTAAGTCACACCAGTCCTCACTTCTCTTTTGCAAGGTTGTCTTTACTATATATCCAGTAGTATGATTTCCAACCTAATACAAAATAATTCAAGTGCCCTTTGCTTTCAGGAGATTGTTTCATAGTTTAACAGGATGCTTGGAGGATCTTTGCTCGATTTACTTTGAGTTAAATGGTTTTGGACAAAGAGCAAGAAAGCACCTTGGAAGAACTGCCAACCAAACAGGAAGTTTCAGCATCCTACATGTGCTCATGAAGGTTTACTGCCCCGAGCACTTTTAGCAAAATCAGTTTCAGTCACAAACACTGTCGAATTTTTGCACACCGTTGACTACAGCTGCCAGTGATAGGAAAGACCTACGACATTTTTCACAGCCATGCTGTTATGTAAGCCTTTATGCAGGCCTTTGTATCAGTGCCATATGTGTAAAAGCTATTACTATTTTATATCCATACCTTCCAGTTTATCAGGCAACAGCTTCTTTGCTTCAGATGATGTCCATGCCAGGCCAGAGGGCCAGCCAGTGACGATACGGACTCGCTCGTTGCTATTCATACGCTTATATTTGTTTTCAGACCTACTGACAAACTGAAAAGGTGAACAAAGAGATTTGACCCTCATTTCTTGCATTCTTTATTCTCCCATGTATTCCTCAGCCCACACTTGTTATCTATGAGATCTGAATTACCTATGTCTATCAAAGACAAGACTCCATGGATCTGTTGACTGAATTCAAAGGCTCTTTAAATATCACAGATCCAATTCAGAGCCTTTGTTAACCCCCTCTGGGATTTCTTATTTTGTTCTCCGCTCTTAAGCGACATGTTCTCTTCTTTGCAGAGCTCCCTGTTATCACCAGTACAAGCACTGATGTGTCCACAGCTGAGCAACATACTCGCTCTGAGTATTTGCACAAAGGTATCCCAGGTTAAACCCAAACGTCTGCCTCCTCTTCACTGTACCAGAGAGACTTAAAACCTCCCAAATGGCACATTTTTACACGGAGAAACAGGCTTCATGCTTTCATTCCTCATCTACCCAACTATTCCTCTCTCCAAATACTAATTTCTTCTCCTGTTTGCTAACCTTCACAACCATCTTCCTTCACAAGATCTTTTGCTTCACCCACACAGTCTCTGCTATGCTCAGAGTCACTGACCTACAATTAAAGGACTATTTTCTGATAGGACCTTATCTCACAGAGACTTCGGGATTTGGTGTAGCCCCAGGGATTTGTCCTCATGATGCAAACGTTTCAGCCTCTGATGGCAGGCATGCTTGATTCATCAAACTACATCGTAATGGAAAGCATGCACTTAAAAATAAAGTCCCTATGTCACAAAAGCAGTTAGAAAACAACTCCTTTGCCTTTTTCAAAGCTCAAACCTCTTTTTGACAGGAATAAATCCTGATACAACCTCTATACCTAAGGTGGGTTTTATATGGAAATTAGAATAGCCTGAGAATATCTGATATTCAGATCCACTACTTCAGACATCGCTTTGAGGATTTGAACTTTATTACCTGTAATATTTGGCCCAAAAGAAAGCTTGCTCTGGATAGGCGAGGGCTGGCTTTTGGGTCATTCAGGGGGGCAGGCTCCTCTGGCTGCAATGTATTCTAGTAAAAAAAAACCACAGGGATTTTTCTTTCCCTCCCTCTTTTATATATATATATATATTTAAATCACAGCATTTGAGAAACAGAATAAGCCAAAGCATGTATTTTATATTTTCAATAAAAGGGATAGTGACTGATGGATACCTAGCCCAAATACAATATTCTAAGTGAACTGCAGACATGGCCTACACTGAGAAACACGCTTCTGTTACTGCTCCTCCACATTCTTGAGAGACATATGCTTGAGAGAGTCCAGCGCAGCCACAGAGATGATGGAAGGAGGGGAACATCTCCCTTATGAGGAAAGGCTGAAGGAGCTGGGTCTCTTTAGCTTGGAGAAGAGGAGGCTGAGGGGTGACCTCATTAATGTTTTTAAATACGTCAAGGGGGAGTGTCAGGAGGACGGAGCCAGGCTCTTTTCAGTGATGTCCAATGACAGGACAAGGGGCAATGGGTACAAGTTGGAACATAGGAGGTTCCACAAAAATATTAGAAAAACTTTTTCACTGTGAGGGTGACAGAGCCCTGGCACAGGCTGCCCAGGGAGGTTGTGGAGGCTCCTTCTCTGGAGACATTCAAAACCCGCCTGGACGCGTTCCTGTGTGCCCCACTGTAGGTGATCCTGCTCTGGCAGGGGGGCTGGACTAGATGATCTTTTGAGGTCCCTTCCAGCCCCTGACATTCTGTGATTCTGTGATTCTTTTCTTCACAGGAGTCTGCTCTTGACAGCTTATGAAAGAGGTAATTTCTGCACCAAGAAATAGCATGCAAAATTTTTGCTTTCAGAAGCATCTCTGCCAGAGATCTCTGTCCCTTTGATCAGTGGGGCCTTGAGTACAGAAGGAATGTGTGACACTTGACCTTGACTGAAATCAAATACAAGCACTGCCTACAGTGTCTCTGCAAATGTTAGAAGCACATATGTCTCCCAAGCCCTAGAAATAACTTATGGTAACTAATACACCACGAAGTTATTTTTTAATTATGTAAAAATGGAATTATTTGGTCTAAAGAAGAAAAATCAAATTACTTTCACTGAGGGAAAAGAAGAAATCAACAGAGCTGTTGTGTGTGAAGACCTGATAATCCCACTTCTCTCCATAGCGTGTTGGTTGGAAGAGACAGGTCTTTCTAATGTGGGACAATGACAGCCCTATGGATTAGATGCTTGTCCACAGTAGGAGAGAAATAATTTTGATTGTTAACTCCAAGGACACAGCTTCTTCCTCATGTAGATATGAAGATGCATTAGAGGCTTAGAGGCAGAGAAGAATGAAAAGGATTAAGCCACAAAACAGGTAGTAGACTTATAAAGTGTACTCCCTCATAGCTGGAAGAGTTAATAGTGTGACAGAGCTAGGTCCATTGCCAGGGACAACATTATTTAAAGCAAACATAAGTTTCCCATTGCTTCTAACGATCAAAGTCTTCTAGAGTGTAAACAGGACTTTCTGTACAATTAACATAATGAACACGAAGTAGCAGTGGAGTATCAGGTATTAAAAATACCTTGTTTATAGATACCTACTCGGAGTGCCCGGAGGGTATTGTATGAGCTTTCTGTCTCATCTTTGCTTCCTCTGTGCATCAGCCGCTGCAGCTTTACCAAAAGAAGTTGCTGGGCTCTGAAAGAAAGGATGGAATCACACAGATCAAGATATCTTTGAAACAGCTCAGAAGAAAGCTGTATTGCAATGGGTCTGTGCCTACAGAAAAGATTAAATAACAATAGCAGTGAGGACTGACTGAACCACATGGTAAATGCAGGAGCGAAATAATGAGCAGGACTGCAGTGCAGTTAAAGATTAAAGAATCTGCATGGCATGTTTTCCTGTGATACTTTTTGAGAAACCCACATTATTCTTTTAGGAAACATCTGCAGTCTCCTTTCTAAATCTTTATAGCTGCTGTTACAGTTTAACATCACCAGGCCTTATGTCAAAAATGAAGACATATACCTCTTTCCTTACAGCAGTAAGGACATTTCCCTGTTTACAGAACCACTGCTCTCAGTTGTGGCCACTCACCTGCTGTAGCTGGGAATGGTCCCTGTCTCCAGGTCCCTGTCCGTGAAGGGATCAACCCTGGCACAGAGCCACTCACACCTCCCCTGGTACATGGTGTCCAGAATATGAACAACCTCATCGCATTTCACTGACAGGGAACAGCAGTCCAGCTGGCTGGAGATGTTCAGATTCAAGCGGATGTGAAACGAGTCCCCCGACGTGATCAGCCCCTCTTCCAGTTCCGAAAGCAGTTTCCGATAACCTGTGGAAGAGGAGAGGCAGGATTGGCACCGGTCAGACCTCGGTACTGCTGCTTTCCTGGGCATCCTCTGGCAGAAGCACAGGGCACAAATCCCTGAGGGTCCCCTGAGAGATGGTTTTTACTTCCCAAGTGCTAGCTACACTAGTTACAGCAAGGTTACGGGCCTTGAAGACATCTTAAAGACACTAATGGGGCATTGATCCAGAAATAGCTCATGCTCCTGATTTCAGAATCTGTGACAATATTCTCATTATAATGCTACTTTCAGGTAACTCCATTTTCAGTACTCCACACATGACCTGCGAAACACAGAACTTCTCAGCAAAGATGCAGACACAGCTATAGCTCTATCCTGTAAGTACAGCTTGAGTTCTGCCACCAATTTTAATGACAAGCTATTCCCTTTATTATTAGCTCTAATTGGCACTCCCACAATCTATAATGTTCTTTATCTGCAGTTAAGTGGTGCTCAAAAAGAATTGCGATAGTCTTTGCTACCTTTGAAAACATCAAAGAAAATCAAAGATATCATTTCCTGTGTGATCTGTGCAGCTGAAATTCTCTAACCAGTCTTAAAACAAAAAATAACACAAATTTATATACACCAGTAAAAAAATGGATTTTGGAATGTGATTTTTTGATCTATAACCCGAAATTATCATTGCAGGCTATGAACATTAACATCAAATTCTGTTCACTACACATGAACTCCACCTGTTAAAGATAAGATAAAGCCACAAAGGTAATAAACAGGGCAACTCCATCAGGTAAATGCTAAATTGACTTCAGCTGGATAAAGATGATTCAGCTCACCCCACTGCATTATAGAAAACTGTACATTAAAAATGTACAGTAAGCCATGTCATTATTGGCCCACCATGTAAATTCTTCAGAGCCCTGTAGTGACAAGCATATGGGCTTTTTTTTGTTCTCAGTCACAAAGCTAAAAGCTGGAGCAGTTACACAGAGTAGCTATAATTAACACCAGTGGGCATGCTTCAGATTTATACCAATACAAAGGATATTCTGGTTCTGTCATTCTCATCAAGACATGTTAGTATAATAGACTTGGGACTATTTGAGATGAGAAATACTTTTGGTCTTACCTTCGTGATTTGATTTATACTGGAGTGTTACTGGACCACTGCACCTCTGAATTGTCCAGTGAACTTCTTCCTTTGTGCAAGTATCCAAGGGAACACTCTGATTTTCCCCTTTGATGCAGCCCTCCAACTGGATATAAAAGAAATATTACTCTCCAGTACGGGTTCAATCTCTGAGTCAATTATATACATATTTTTTAAGCTTTGTTTAATCTTCTTCTGATTAAACAATGCAGATACTTTGCTACCAGGATACAGAATATGTTCCAATTATTTAATGTCTTTTCTTTCAAATTAGGAATACTAGAAGTCAACACAACTGCAGCTCTTTGACAATGCCAGGCTACCCAGCAGTACAGGAATGTAAGTTGTGGAGGTTTTTTTTCCGTTGGAAGCATTGGCGATGGAGAGAAAACTAACCAACGAGCAACTTAGCAGAAGCACAGTTGAACTCTTGCTGATGTGATGCCAGCGACAGCCATGCAGCCGTGCAGCCCTTCTTCTCATTCATACCGCAGCCACATTCATTCCTGTTCATAATGTTCCCAGTTCCAAGAAAGGCCACTCTAAAGAATGCTTTAGGAATCATCATGCTAAGCTAAGTAGCATGAACTTCCTTTCAGGCAGGAAATTATTATGAAGTTGAGAGCAAATCACATTCCAAGTGTTTTCAAAGGCGTTGCACTATACAATACAGCATTAAAGAAAATATCAGGTGCTCTAATCATTTCCACTGCTGTGGAGCTACTGTGAAGTGCAAACTTGTGTTGGATGACCATAAATACTCCTCCTCCATGTTTTCAGTCAATAGCAGATTTTCTTCTGCATAAGTCATTAATACATGATTAAAGAACAAAAGAAAATATTGTGGCAAGTGTGCATGCATGTAGGTGGAGAGACATCCGACAGTGTTTGATTATTTTATGCTCACCAGTAGGATTTGGTGTCCCTCCCGAAGGCCTGCTTTCTCTGCAAGTGATCCTGTCTTGACAGAGCTAATAAAGCTCCCTTTATCATTACCCCCAACCAGAGTGATTTCTGAATTGAGACTGTCTCCGTTCAGTGTTACGCGCTGGACAGTATGGCAGGAGGTTCTAATGCGACCAACAGATGTGACAGAGGGGCGAAAAGGTCTGTGTTCAGGAAAGGAAGGAACAGTTTGTTATCTCAGCTTTTAGCTACCACTCCAGAGTTAAATGCATGCATGATAAACGAAAGCCATATAAATAAACTTTTGGTGTCATCAAGCACTAGGATCTAAGCACTCTTTTGAAAGAGATCCTTCTCATTACTGCTTAAGTTCTGGAGGAGAGCGTGTGGATAGCTTCAAAAGGTCTGACATGACTGAGTAATGCAGGTGTATAATAGTACCTCACCTAACAACCTGTGGCAGCAAGATAACAAGATCACAAGGATAAATTTAAGCCTCTAGAACACTTAAGTTTGCCTTGAAGTTTTTTAAATTTCAGGATGAATTTCATTGGTTTAAAGAATACGATACGGCTCCAAAATAACACGTTATACTGTTGCCAGCATAAAGAAGTGAAGACTTAGCACAGTATCATGAAGTATTTGTGACAAATAACAACTTGTGACATCATATTCCTGTCATTATGTCTTCAGCAAATAACAGATAAATGAAGTATCTCTACTGTAGTAGCCTTTCCCCTCAGTCTCTGTCTAAGGCAGGTAAACTGGCATCTCAAATACCTTTCCAGAGAGAACTTTCTAAATATGGAATTGACGTGCTCAAGGTCATAGGCATCCAGGCCTTCCGACTGGTGAGAAGAAGAGGAAGAGTGCACTGAAGGAGCTCCATGTGACTGCCTGTCATGACTGTCATCTGAAAAGCGTAACAAAAATGAAAATGAGTCATAGTTAAGAGTGACAAAGACGGAAAGGGGGAAAATGAATACTTGGCTGATCCTAGCCAAAGCTGAAGGAGGAAATTCCTGATGCAGAGGCATGATTTATGTCCACAGGCTGTGGCAAGGAATGCCAGTCTTGCTTTCTGGTTCTGTTGGATCATTCACGGAACAGCAAGTTGGAAGGAACCTCTGGAGACTGTCCAGTCAAGCTCCCTTCTCAAGGAAAGGTCAGCTAAAGCATATCACTCAGGACTTGTCCAGCTGGGTTTTGAATACCTCCAAGGATCTCTGATTTTTCTCCCACTTAGTTCTCTAGGAATTACTCGTTTCTTATTCTCATCATTAGTTGATCCTTGGTTTTCTTGTTATGATGAACTGACTTGATTTTTTCTCTTACTATATGTCCCATCTTATTTAGACCTTGAGTTGATTGACAGTGTCTATAGCTGGTGAGCTAATCACATATACCTCATAATTAAGCTGTATACATGATATCCTCTTGCTTACCATCTAGCTCCAAAGCATCATATCCAAAGCTGTCATTGTCCTCTTCAACTAGGCTGGAATTAAAAACAAAGCATGAGATAATGAAAGAGAGAGAAAGTCAGTTGTTCACTCCCCAGTTCAGCGAACATCCAACTTCAGCAGTTCTCATCAAGTTCTTTTTCCATGAAAAAGAAAGATGTTAGCACTGTTGCTTGAGACAATGGTGCAGCTGCAGAAAAGTAAGCAAGGAGCATACTTGTGGGCCCAAGGAAGATGTAGGAAGATGGCAGGAAGACAATATGTGTCAGCCAACATGAGAAGCATGTGAAGCCGCAAGAAGTGTTGGAAGGAAGAACTGCTACCAGCAGTGAGGGAATGAAGATTTTGCTGAAGACAAAGAGAAGCTGCTGACTCATGGTCTCATATATGGGACTTACGCTAAACCTGCTTCAGCACGGAGATAAACGGTCGCATAATATCTGCTGCATATACACTGCAGCATGGGCTTTTTTCGTGATAGATCAAGAATGTCAGCAGCTCACTGATGGACAGCATGCAAAGGAAGTGACTGAAGTGCAGCAGTAAAGGAGTAATTTACCTGCTTGATTTAAAGTACTTGAAGCATTTTATAACAGCTTGATGGCCCCTCACATGGTTACTCAGATACCTGTAGTAACACGATGGCAAGATGTACCAAGCTTTTGCACAGAAACTTGTACACCACAGCTCTGGTCCTAGTCCAGCTTCCACTGGCACAACCTGTCCCATTAATGACAACTAAATTGGTTGGCCTTATAAACAGTTAAAATTTCCCAAAATTTTGCTCTTAAAGGGATAGCGAGGATGTTCAGCTAAGCAAGTGATCTGTCTGCTTCACTAGTAGGACTTCATTAAAGCATGTCCTTTGCTTGCAAAGCTGTTTAAATAACAGCTTGTTGTTCTTCCCATTCAGAATGATTTGTAGGTCTCCTGTGAAGCTGATATTCCTCATATTTGGCTTCAGGTGAAGGGTGAATTTTTGCAGCCAGCCTGGAGAGAATCAGCTATTTTTATACCATGCCTAAGCAGGCAAACAACATACCTTTTTCTACATTAAATTATGATCTCACTTTTTTTTTCACACAAATCAAGATCAGATGAACTGTGAAACCTGCAAGTTGGCATGCAAATAGCAATTACTTTGGATTATTTCACAAACAAGTTAAAAAACCTTAGCAGGCTAATTACAAAGGTGCAATCCACAGTGAACTTTTGGGCATGCTCTTGAGCTACTTGACTTCAGTGATTATTAGCTCAACAAAGTAAGGTCACATTCAGACTTTGCTCCAGGGTACCTTTTCCTTCCACTTGCCAGTAGGAAAGAGTAGCTGAGAAAAATTTTTGGATTTCAGTACAACTCAGTTTCCATTGCCTTAATACATGGAACAGGATATAGTCAGAGATGTAGTGAAATAAGTCCACAAGGTGAATAATATCCATGAAATCTTTACTGCATTCTGTAAGATCCTGCAAATATTTAAACGTTCAGGCATGTCAAATGCTTTTCTAGTTAAGGACCTGAAACAAATCATTAATAAAACAGCCCTTGAGTTAACACAACACACTTTAAAAAAGAGGCTCGGAGGACAGTATAGGAGAAGCTAAGGGAGAGTAGAATAAACTCTGCCTAAATCCTCAGCAACCTAGAAAATTACAGGGCAGAACTAGCTGAGGATGCCTTCGGTGGAAAGTTGTCTTGCGAATCTTTACACAGAGAAAGAGAGGCAGAAGTGGCAGTCTGCCAGAGATGAGTTTGTTTTGAAAAGCATTAAAAATCTAAGTAAAGTTCTAATAAAAGATTAGGTCTATAAAATAGATCTAATAATAAACCCTCCACATATATTGCTTTCTTCTAAATCAGTTTGCTTGGGCTTTGTTCTTTTCTCCTTCTGCTTGGGACCTTTAGGGATGCTATTGACACCAACACCAAAACAGTGTCTGGGTACTGCCTTGCTAGAAACCTTTTAGAAAAGAGGTCAGTGCCATTCAGGGGACTGTGGGGCATGCAAGGTCTCTCTGTCTCCTTCTTGCCGCCAACTTCCCATTCCCCAGCCGATCCGGTTTCACTCACATGGGAGCTCCGAGGGGCTATGACCTGATGTGGAAGCTGCAGCAGGAGGTGAGGCAGAGGGCAACGCATCACTCTGCTGAGATAAAGAGCCTCCAGCCCAACTAACCCAACTCCCTCCTCCACTTCTTCCCTCCAACTTTTCACAGAAATTCAAGCAGCTCTGCTCTATTTCGGCAGCTTACAGAGGAGAAGGAGAGGCTTTGAGAGAAGGGCAAAGGACAAGGACACCGATGCAGGCAGCATGGATCTGAGAAGAAATAAGTGAAGCCATATCAGTCTACAAAGGCAGAGCACATTTTCCAACAGCATCAGTGCCCAGTCACTTCAGTATTTTTTTCTTATTATATACACTAAAAAGTCAGTGCTGCGGTGGTACCATGGTGCCATTCATCCCAGCTGAACTACTCCTGACAGTTTTGGACAAAAGGAGGGGTGAAGGACTGCAGCCTTCAAAAGTTTAGCAAGTTAGTCCTGCTGCCTAATAGCAGCTCTCCAACTGGAGATAGACACAAGGACATCTACAGCCCTTTTTACCTTCTCCTGGTGACAACGGGTTCTGCGCATATTTCACCATAGTGGCTGCTCACTTGCAATGAGGGGTTACCCACTTGCAATGAGAGATTACCTACCTGCAATGAGGGGCATCCTCTTTGCAACGTCGCACTATCGAATCATTCCCTGGAGGCTCAGGAGTGGTAGACATGATACTGTCATTGCGATTTCTCAGGGTTTGCTTTAAAAAAAAAAAGAAAAAAGAAAGAGTGATAGAAAGGTTATCTTAGATGTGCGATCATTTCTAACTTACAGCAGCTTTAGCCTGCTTGCTTGCTGTACTCTGCATTGTGAAGCACGCACAACAGTAAGAGCAATTCTAGATGCACAGAATGCTACATACAAGAGCATTCATATTCATAGTATTCTAGCAATATGCCCAGCATGTGTGCTGGTACAGTACCTTGTTCTGTGACCACATGACTGGCTGATTTACAAACCAATTCTGACTTTACCCTTGATGTGTGGTGTACGTGTTGCACAGCTGACATATAAGAAGAAGAGAATGAAAAGTGTAATGTATGTACACTTATATATATCTGAATAGCACGAGTGAGGAACTAAAATACAGATCTCCACACATTAAATTATTGATCTAGTTCACTGGAAACTAAACTCTGAATTGTACTAGAGGGAAGACAGCATAAGTCATTTAAATACCCAACAGATATTGCGAAGAATATTCCTAACCCAGCTAAGCTTATTACGAGTGGCAGGGAGTTCTTTCCTAGCTATTCTTGGGTATAATTTTAATTTCCTGGGGGCAGCATTTTTCACAGTGTTCTAGAAAGATGTTTTGTTCTTTGTTATTAACACTCTGCAAGAGCACTCTCTCTGTCTGCTTGTCCTGCTGTGTCAGTGCTCACATACATATAATGGAATATCTACCTTTGGAGATTATGGGGATACAGCAAGCAGGGAAGAAATGGTTTGGCTATAGCACGCAGAAATTTCCAGCTGTGATCTGCACCCCTTTTCTCACTCACTGTTACTTATAGACAGGAAAAGCATTAGAGAACACAAAAAACCCTGAAACTTTTCTTAAATAAACTGCAAAGCAGCTTTTAAAGAAAATCTCTTCCTTCTAACAGTAAATGTGAAATGGAATAAGGAGACAGCGAGGGGTCATAAATACCTTTGAAATATCTTTAAATAAACATAAACCAATTCTGTGGTTTCGGAAAAGGCTAATAATATGGTTCTAACAAAATGCTGGTAAAAGGATTAAGGGAACATCTGACAAGGCCTTGAATGTGATCACAGCTGGGATGCTAGTGAAGTGCTAATACTGGGTTGTGAATGCTCTGAACCACATTAGGAGAGACAGTTGTAGACAGGCAAGGGGCATCTGAAGGCTGCTTACAATCTTGCTGACTTCGCAGCTGCTGATGGAGTTACTGATGGAAACAGAATTAGAGGAACTCGTGTCCGTGCGGCCATTGCTGGCTTCAGCCCCATCTTCATCCTGTGCTCTGACTGCTGCGTTCACCGACGACAGAGAAAAATACAGACACCAGAGAAAATTATGTCAGATGACTTTCAATACAGAGTCTTTCGCAGATTTGCAACACCACTTAGATTATCATTCCATTTCTGCTCCTCTTGTCCCTGCATCTGCCTCATACTGGACAGAGGCTCTGGGAGTGCTGGTGCACCTCTGGCTCCCTCTCCTTCCCCACCGGCCTCCCAGCAAAGCACAGAAATGCCCGACACTGCTGACAGCCTCCTGCCAACTTTTTATTTTGACCCTCTCCTCTACATTTGAATTAGATCTATGCACATTATTTGACAAATTAAAGAAGGATTATTTTATTAATTTATACTTTACCTTCATCATCTGAATCTGGTAGTATGCAATAAGGTGGGCTCGCTGAATGATGCTTTTTTTACAACAAAAAATTTACAACAGGGAGCAAGAAGCAGCCCCAGGCAGCACAGGGTGAACATCTCTGTGGACTCCTGCCCTTCTTCAGCACCTCTAATTGGTACTAATGTTGCACATTATCTGATACCAAACATCCTGCTGA
>NW_009697354.1:65430-87464 GCF_000703405.1 Apaloderma vittatum | reverse complement strand
TTACCATCCTATTTTGTACAACAGTGAGTGTGCTGCCGCACATAACAAATAAAGGAAGAGCTGCCTAAGATGGTGTTTGTAACAGTGTCACATAAATAAGAGGAATTAGAAGTAGCTCAGACATGAGTATACAGCAACGAATTTGGTAACTTGGCAGCTGGCTGAGGGGTAGCTCAATCCTCCTCCCCCCAAACTTTGCAATGCTTCAGATTTAAAATTAATTCCCTTTTGCTGAAGGACAAAGCAACTCATAAGATGATCGCTAGATTAGGGTCATTTCAGTTTGAAGGGTATTCCCAACAGCAGAAAGAGAATAGTATAATGACTTTTAGTACAGGCGCCACACAGATGACTTACAAATTTTTGTAAACTAGAACTACAATTGATCAAACAGAAAATTTAGGTAGGCTATGGGATACATTGTTGTGTGTCTGTGGGCGTATCTTTGGACGGAGAGGACGTTCAGAGAGAACACTTGACTACTTCAAATTATAACTTTGTTAATTATGAGAGAAGTTGTCTATTTTACCCACTTGGACTTAGTTAAAAATTTCCCTGGCTGGCATATTTGTTAAAGCAACTTAAAGAGATTAAGAAAATGAGACAAAGCAACAGAAAAGGAATAAGGACATGGGTGCTCTTTCTGACCTTGAAACTCTGCTGTTTTGTTCATGCTGACAGGGGATTTAGCTCTTGGATTTATCTAAAAGAAAGAGGACAAAAATGAACACAAATACAGAGTATTTGCCACACACTGTAAACCAGATATTTTCACCCCTTCTTCCACCGTTATGTTGCAATATATTTGCCCTCTTTCAAACAACAGGACCCCAAATTTAGAAGATATTGAAGTGTCTAAATGCCACTGCAGTGAATGAGAGTTAGCCACCTATTAGAAGTCTGGCCAAATGCATTGCAATTTCCAGATTCTGCTAAGGGAACAAAGAGACAAAAGGTGAAGTGGGTGCCTTGGGACTGGTTTCAGGCAGCTGTTAATACAACAGGCATCCTTTTGGAGTGTGCAGTGTAAAAAATGCAGCTCTATCGCCATAAGTAATAACGACAGTCAGAGCTCAGAAAGGTTATGAAGGGCAGGGAAAATTCAAATGCAGTTGAAAGGAAAGAGAAGCTCAAAACCCAAAATGTTAGATTGTATACTTTTTAGAATTCATGAATATAGCATCAGATAATAGCTGTATGAATGCAGCTAGCCGGAACAATCATGGACCTAGCTTATGATACCCCTTACTCTTAAGTGAGAGGAAATTGCCATAATTTAATTCTAAATTAGGCAGTTAATTTTGCTCTAGATTTTGTCCATTTCTTTCTATTATGCCTTGCAGCCGATGTGAGCTTTTCCATCAATGCTTCGTTTTCCATGTTCAGTTACTTGTGTGCTAGACTTGGGGCATTATGTCATTTTTTTCACTACTGTTAAGAAGGCAAAGAATCAATTTATTGACAACGCTCCAAGAATGTGAATGAACAGCAGCAGCAAGGAGAATACACAAAATGGGGAGAAGGGGCAGCATATGGTTTATGAAGCCTGATTATATCTGCTCCTCAAAATGCAAATCACCACAGGGCAAAAAGTGACAGTTCACTATCATGTACAAATCTGTGCTTATCTTTACTGCACAGCACTTTGAGAGGTCTGACCGCAACATCTATTTTATCTCTTAATTCTAACAGTCCCTGCACTGTATCATTCCAGCCTCATATTAAGACACACCTGGATTCCCTTTAGATTGACTCTTCTCTTGAGTCGAGCTTGATCAGGCAAGAAGAATTTGTTGTCTTCTGGAGATTCTTCAGAAGTGGAGGAGTCATCTGCTTCCTGACCATTGGCTTTTGGGCTGGGAGTCCCAAAGGTCTGGGAGATAATGGTAATGGGTAGATTCCGTGGCAAACTCTAAAGATGAGAAGGAAACACTTTACTTCTGAGAGCAGTTTGGTGCAAATCCTCATGACCTCTCTTTAGAGTAATCTGACTGAACTCTCTGTAACTCCACTGCTTCAGAGATCCACGAAAAATGTGGTTCCAGACCCATATCTGAATTAGATTGATATTTGTGGGGATTTCTGTTCATGAGGGTACATTCCTCAAAAGTATTTGCAATTTCTACCCCAGTGTAGAAATTAATCGTCTTTTCACGTTTCTTTTCCTTCCATTTAAAATCAAGTTGTGGAATGTCAGCCTTTGAGAAGCTGTGTGCATGATCCAGACAACTTGAACTCCACTCTACTGAAGAACTCACAACATTGACATTTAGAAGGAGGTTATTTTTTTTCAGTTAATTCATGAAGGGAATTAAAAAGTCCCCTCTCCCTTCTGTGCTAAACTTTTAAGTCTTTAAAAGTAAGTCTTAAGCCTACCTGGTCATGAAAGTTATTCTCCTTAGAGAGCCGTCGGAGTTTGCACTCTAGGTTAACAATGCAAGCCTCTTTCCGCACAACCTCAATTCGGAGTTCATCATTTCTCTCCTCCAGCTCTCGAATCTGCTTCCTGTATTTATCCTTTTCAATCAGACAATGTGAATACTGTGTCTGAGCCTCATCACGCGAGCGGAATGCCTGCAGTGGAGAGAAGAAACCCCTCTTACACCTGGGCACCAGACACTTTCTCCCGCTGGTTTTGTCTGGAAGGTGTTTAGAACGGGGGATTTGGAACGGGTCACCATTCACCAATTAACACAGCAGTTAGGAGCAGGATGAGACACAGTGGCACCATTAAAAATTACAATGATGAGGGTGGTTCATTTCCAGCTCCCTCTTTGCTGCTGGCAAAATGCTCCAGAGTACCAACTGAATGACTTGACACTAATGTAAAGCCATCAGTAGTTGTTGTTAAGATCTTGGTCCTGCCTGCCAGATGCTATGCTGTGGAAAAAACCCAATATTATCCTATGTTTAATTACTGTAATGCAAATTCGAACAACTAGTAATTTCTTGTAACTGCTTATTTTTTAATGGTATTTTGGGTCCAATTGCCTGCAATTCCCCAAAGTGACACATATGAGATACAGGCTTTTAGTACTAATTTTCCCCACTTTAACTGTTAGATACCTGGTCTCGTTCCTTTTCCACCTCTTCTAGCTGTATCATCACAGTGTTCATACGGTGCTTGTACATCTCACAGTCTTTTCCTAGTGTTGAACACTTTAACTCCAAATCTTCTTTCTCTTCAAGATACTAGAAATGACACACTGTTAAGCACCACTGCTCTCAGAGGTCTTTTGGGCACTACCCTGAGACATTCCATCTTACCACCCCTCCAGTTCTCACCTTGTCTCTCAAGTCCTCCACATGACGAATCTCCTCTTGGAGATTAAAGATCTTGTTGACCAACTCATGACGATCTTCCAGTGCCTCCTTACGGTCATGTTCCAGAATATCCAGAATGGCTTTGTCCGAATCTGGCAAACCCCGCTTATCAGCCTGAAGAAAATTTTAAGAGACAGACCATGGAACGAGAAAATAGTATTGCAGGGTGAAAAGTAACAAAGACAGTAACAAGCAAGAGGGATAGAAAATGAACAAGGTATTGCAATGGGTATGCAGGAGAAGAGGTGGACATTTGTTCATATTTTAAACTAGTGTCAGAAAAGATGAATAAAGGCTGTCTTGCTGTCAGAATAGTCTGATGAAGGAACTGTTTTACTGTTTTATTGTAGGGGCTATAATTTGATCCATTCTGGATGCAGTGACAATTCTTCACTGCAAGCGTGCATTCAAAACTTTTCTCTATTAATCAGCTCTCACTGAGCACAAAAATCACCCTTTGCCAAAGAGCAAGGCCTAAGAAAACATTCAGGGGAGTTTTTAAAGCATGCATAGGCTTTACAGGGCTATGCTCAGAGAATACTAAACATGCCTGGAGTAACTTGTACCACTGCTTCATTTTCTATAGTGTCCAGCAATACTTTTTCTTTCAGATTTAAGATTAACAAGATTACCAGAGCAGGTTCTAACAAATAAGCTACCATACAAAATTAACCATAAATGGAAGATGAAAAAGGCACAACATTCAAGAAAGCAATATACCTATTTATTTTAAAAATGCCTACTTACCTAATATTTCTAAGTATGCCTAAGTATTTCTAAAACAAACTGCCTTTTGTTTATTTATACTTTCAATTAGGAAAACAGGATACATAGAGCCCCTGTCAGAAATTTCTGGACTGGCTATTTAACAGTTTTGTAGTGACAGACTGGTACAAAGAACCACGGGAGGGCTAAAGCAAGGAGCTGAGTACTCAGCAAATAAACAGCTGCACTCCGCACCTCAGAAGAGCCAGTCTCCATGTAAAGCTTGATTTGTTAGATCACAATTTTTTTTTTGTAAAACTCCTCGTCATGCATATGTTTGTTCAAGGAGTACCAGAGACAGCTGGCAGTTACATAACCAACCTTCAGTTTTTCCACACTTTGCACTTTGGCTTATTGTAGCTTTGCAGGTAGAGCTTTCACTCAACACCTCCTAGCATTATAGGAGGAGGATGTGTTGAATTTGAGGTGAGGAGTGGTAGCAGAGACCATGCCATCTCTTCTTGTTCATAGTTACCAGTTTCCCTGTTACGTACTCAACCCCCTGTCCCTTACTCAAAACAAATGGGAGCTGTCACCACCTCCTGCTTCTCTGTCCCATTCTCACAGCCTTCTCCAGACACTTAGGTTCTGAAAGGCAGCCACCAAGGCAGGCTGTGAGAAGACCTGGGTTATGTGAGACAATATGGAAGGAGAGCATGGGGGTGCCTGGAGGCAAGGAGTGGTTAAAGCCTGCTGAATCCATCACCTGGCTAAGCAGAAGGGGTAAGCTGAAGTGACTGAAAGTTTAAAGGTAGCAATCTGGTTTTATACCTGAATGATGGACTGTAGCTCCTGAATTTTAGTCTTCATCATCTCATTTTCCCGCTCCAGCTCCAGAACTTGTTCCTTTTTGGGTCGGTTTTCAATATCATTTTTCAGCTTCAAAGACTGGTTCCTCTCCAGCTTGCACTCCTCCTCCACCTTGTTCAAGCGATGCTTCAGCTGGTCAATCTAGAACAGCCAGGGAGCAGTGAAAAGGAGAAAGAGGAAACAAAAGGAAAGAAATCATTGCAAGCTCTGATATTTACTGCTCTGAAGACATACCGTCACAGGTGGAAAAAAAAGCTTTAAACTGTGAAGGCTACCAAGCAGCAGATAGTTGGGTGAACATGTGTGTTGAACATCCACAACTAAACTGCTGAAAACACAAAGTGGGGCAAAGTGTCTGATATCATTGGTTCTAAAATAAACCCCAGTGTCCAGATCCACTATGAGTAGTTGTTCACTCCATCTGGTCTGTGACACACACACAAGCATCAATTTCATGGCACTTGAAGCATTTATCTGTATTTCCTAAATGGCTTCAAGCTTTCACATGTTCTATGTGAGACTCTTTGAATAAAGCACCAGCAGCTGAAGTGCAACTCTGGATAACTGCCCCAAGATATTATTGAGCCTGAAAAGCTTAAAGGATGTTTTTAGCAAACAGTTATGCTTTTAAAATTTTGTTTTTAAGTATATTATGTTCTGCTAATCCATTACAAGTATAAAAACTATCTGCCATTAATATACATCACTGCAGCTGGCATTTCTCTGCAGTGATGCCTCTAATCACATGGGTAAGCAAAGCAAACGAGAGCTCTACACCTTTGTGCTGTCAGAAAAGGTCTCATCTTTCCAGATGTCTCTGGCATCTGCCATTGCTGCTCCCAATTAAAGCAGCACAGAGCATTTATCTCACCTCTAACTGGAGATCTCGGCTCCTTATCACAGCCATGCTCTTCTCGTCACTCAGCTGGGCATACCTCATGGCCAGATTGTAGTTCTCATCTTTCACCTTGACCAGCTCATCATTGTAGTTGTTCCTCTCCTCCTTCATCTTGTTGTATCTCTCCTGGAAGGTCATCAGCTCTATCTTGTTCAGTTTTAGCTGCTTTCGCTCATCCTCCAGCTGGCGAGACTTAGCCAAGAGTTCACAGCGCTGCACATCTTTTGTCTTTACTTGCTGCTGAAGCTTAATGATCTCATTCATTAGGAAATGGGTAAGGCCTTCATGTCCCTCCTCCACTGAAAATGGTTGAACAGCTTATCAATGTCTAATAAAGTAACTTTATACTAAGTAGGGTCAGCAGAATTGAGTAAGAAACAAATGTCCCAGAGTATGTACAGAGATGCAGAATATGCACAGATACACATTTGAGTATCTAACTGGCAACAGCACACTATCACCAGAATCACAATATACAAGCATACAGCTTGTCTAGATGAAACATGAAGCCTTTACATTTGTCTTGCTCCAGCTGACAGGTCTGTGGAAATACCACAAATTTGTAAAATGAATCTATACAATTAATCTGAATGCTTCAGAGACGCTTCACACATGAGGGTCATCAGTGTAATTTAGGTCCAATGTTTCTTCTCTTGAGATTTCTTGTAATGCCCATCATTCAGTTTGAAGCTCTTCAGCTTCATTCAGACAACTGAGATGTTTCTTCTCTTTATACATTACCCATTGCTAGCACATTTTGCACTGAACGGGACTGAAAAACGGCAGAATGCTACTACAACAGTAGCTTTTATTTCCATTCCTTGACTGGAAAACCAAACCCAGCCTTCAAAATAGTCCTTATGTCAACAGGCTCCTTGGGGATTGTTTCTACTCACCAACAATAGTGGAAAATCTCCGTGTAGGTTCTTTCCCTGTCACCAGTTTGTAGAGTTCAGGGTAGTAAAACTCTAGGCTCTCTAAGAAAACTACATAGCCCCTTTGGCCCTTAGTGTGGAGAATGTCCAGCAATCGGCCTAAGAACAGAGAACAGAGAGAGGTGACCCATCAGAACTATGAGCAGGAGAAGCAAGTACTGTACGTACCCCTGGAGTTACATGCGCTTAAGGTTCATCTCTGCCACAGCAACGTGCCATGGAAAGTCTGGCTGATTCAGTGAGTTCAACTGAACTCGTAAAGTAATGCCACGTAGCCTTTGTTTTTGTGCTGATCGTTATTCTGAGGGAGTGTGGGCAAATTGGTCTCTGGAACAAAAATTTCAGAAGACGTGTTTTTCTGTGCAGCCTTTACCAGGCAGCACTGAAATTCTGGGATGGGAGGCCCTTTGGTGAGAGATCATGAAGCATGGCAAGACAGCTGAAAATCTACTTGTGGAATGGCAGTGGCTGCTGCTTGTGTTAACTGCAATATTTGCCAAGCCTTTGATGAACCCCATGAGCTCCAATCTGCACAGTACTGGCAAGAGTCATTGTTATGAAAACAGCAGTAGCAGATTCCCCCCTTTACATTAAATCTCCTGTAAATGGAAACAGGGTTTCCATTTGATAATCTGTAATTTAATACAGGCTCCCTCCAGACTTGGCAAAATAGTACTGTTCAGACAGGGATGCAGATGTAGCCATTCACAAAATAAATACCTGCTCGGTTAATTTTGGAGGGCAGCATAAGTGAGTTAAGCACCTCATCCTCATCTTGCTCATCAATTACTTTGCATTGCCGTAAGTACGGCGTCAGTTTGGCTGGATTGATGTACCGGCTCAGCATGTGCCGGTTGCATTCGACGTTCTCCCACAAAGCTTCCTCCTCATCTTTCAGTGTCTCCAGGCAATCATCCATCTCTGGCTCTCCTCCTTAACAAGGGAAACAATTGAGAAATGAGCATCAAACAGGACAGTTTCTATCCCGTTACTTTTTTGTGCTTCCACGTCACATAGGATGAGCTTAGAGTCACTCCTGACTAATGTTGAATTTGTCCACAGCGCATCCAAAAGTGGCAGTTCTGAGCAGTGCGATCTTGAGTCTACAAACTATTGCGTATTGCTCTCTGGTGATGAATCTGTAGCTCAGCTCACTCCATCAAGATCTCTACAAGTCAGAGGACTCCTTCACAACAGAAGCAGTAAAGGACACGGTGCAATGCAATGAACATGCAGAGCTCAGAGCAAAGACAACTGTGGGCAACTACAGCTTCCATTCTCACCACCTTTGTTCCTCTCAGCTGTACTGATTTGAACTTGTATTTTTTCCTGCACACATGTGATGAGCCAACACACATGAAAGAAAGGCTGTACCACAACAACAGTTATCTCACAAGCGAGCAGTTAGATATATCTGCCTTCTGCAGCTGAGTGTGGATTAACTGACAGGCAGGAATAAATGCCAATAGCCGTGAGTTCAGACCGTGCCTTTCTCAGTGTGAGTGGGTAAGTATAAGCATCGCATCAACAAAGACTGAAAATGTTCTTGACTCATGCAAATATCATCACATGATTTCTGAGTGCTTGCTAAGCAATTTCCTGACAGATCCTAATTTGTAACCACCTCATTAGAGAAGGTTACAAGCAGGCAACAATGAGGTGAGAAGACTTGTACTAAAGTTAGGAGTAAGGAAACTTCGCATAAATCTTTCTTCTTAATTTTGTACTAAATGTTAACCTTTGAAACAAGTCTTATTTTTGCATTCTAGCTTTCTCAAGATCTTGTGATCCAGGTGGTACAAGGAACACAAGTTTCTATTGCAAAAGTTATTTACCCCATCAGAGACCATGGCATAAGAAGAATGTGCAGTTCTTGGGTCACATGAGATAAGAGCCCTGCTTTAACAGACTTTAGTGGTAATAAGTAACTAATCAGTAACTAAAGACCTCAGAAGTAACAATTTGTTTCTCTTGGCCCAGAAGAGTTCTCTCCACTGTGTTATAATTTCCTCAGCTCTCAACTTTAGGAACTGCAAAGCAGCCTGTGTTAGACTGAACATTACTGGGCAAAGCCAGCTATTAATATTTATAGCCAGGGGCTATTAACTCCTCATTTGAAAACTGAAAACAAAAGTGCTAATCTGCTAAATAATGTGTTTATCAGTGTTCTGTCATAATGAAATACAGAATAGTCCTACAAATGTGTGTGCTTGATGCTTTCGAAGGCCTTACCATATTGTCTGAAAGCCTAGGCTGGGGTTCACTACCTCTAGGAGAAAAATTTGTATGGACAGGTTAGGGGAGTATTGCCAGGGGTTTGGTTCTTCTCCTGTATTCCAGGAGTAGTTTCACATCCTAGGAAACACCTTTTTAGCCTGTGCTCTCCTGTGTGCCTATAGATTTCACTAGTCCAGTTACATGGGCTAGGAGAGACAAGAGTCCTGAGAAAGCAAGGAAAGCAGATCTGCTCAGCAGGATCCAGAATGATGGGGGTTTGGCTGTAGCTACAGAAAAATCTCTCTGGTCTTACAAACTCCTTCCGAGCTGGATGAAATTCGTACAGAATGCCAGTATTTACACGTGGTAAAGACGACACTGGAGTAATGAGCAGCAGAAAGGTAAAACAGTAATAAAAGCTGTATAAAGTAGGCAGCAGTGGGAGGAATGCGGAAGGTGAAATAGCTTCATTTGAAGTACACACACTTCTCATGAACCTTACTGTCCACCACTTATTCTGCAAATAACTGTATTTCACTTCAAAGGTGAATTTAACAAAAACTACATAATTGGAGAAGCTGAACTTTCAGGTGCAGAAGGCAGTAAAGCAGAAGGTACCTTAGTCATCCTACAGCCACAGCTATCTATTGCATCTAAAAAAAAAGGTGTGTTGCAGGCCCTTTAATTTTGGGGAGTGTACCAGGACCTCAGAGTGCAAAAGAAGTGCTTGCCTAAATTTCATAAAATGCAAGACATCTTGTAACCTGCTGCACTGAACCAGAAATTATGACATGTCAGCAGTTCCCTCAGGACATTAGTAGGGGATTTCTCCATTAAATGATTCAAAGAAGAGTTCACTCATCAGTGTAATTCTCAACATTAATACATTTTTTTACCTGACATTAAAAATACCTTTATCAAAAAGTCCCTCGTATATAAGCATAATACATCCATACCGTTTGGGAGGACATAATGTCTAATGGGAAAGCAGTAAGTATATTGCATGAGTGGCGAAGAATTTTAAAAGGAGATTTCAGGTAGCAAAGTGCTGTTAATCACAGCCTTTTATCAGGAGCAAGCCCTTAGAAACAACATTCAGTGGAGTGGTCTCCCACACCATGTCAGAATTTCCACCTTGGAACTGCCCTACCAAAGCAGAGCTCAGCACTGCGCTGCTCACGACCCCTCGGGGATCACTGCTGCGCAACGGGGAACACTTCTCTTTCCTAGAGCTTGAGGTGTTGCCTCTGTTGTGTTTCTTTGGCCAGACTGCTGTAAGAGTACAACCCCCCAGGAACTCCACTGTCCTGTAGGGCTGTTCCAGAGATGTTAGCAATGGAGATGGTATTAGTTATGGCACAAATATTTCTTTGCTTTAGTATTAATGTAACATCAAATAGGAAATAAAATGTTTGTGATTGGTTGAAATTTTGGTGTGCTGGTCAAAAAACAGATGTGACAACTGAAACTCTGTGGGAAACTACTAAAGATATTCTATCATGGCTTTAAAATTTTCAGGACATGCATTTTCTGGGTATTAAAAGACTTTCTTCCCTGTTTCTGTCCTTTCTTCCTGTGATGATATTGCAGAAAAGTTGTTTTCACTTATAGAATTAAAAATGACAGATTTCAAATGCTTTAAAATGTGTAATCACTTATTTAATCTGATCTTTATTATCATTATCTAGTTTCTGATTCTGACACCCCTTGAGTTGTAATCTAACACATTCAGGAGTTGTGATATGTCACAGAAATATTATGGTGTCCACTACAAATCCCAGGTGTGAAGTCACAGACTTGGACTGACTTCCACAGACATTAACCAAAAAAAACCCCACAATTGCCACAGCAGTTAAAAAATTGCTCTCCTGCAGCTCCTTTCAGTAGTTAGTATACAAAATAGATTTTAACTGCAGGAGATCTTAATCCAGTAATAATCTCAGCTAGTCCCATCTATTTGAAAGATCTCTGTAGATACAGACAGATAAAGGAGAGAATCCCTTTTTACATTAAGAGCAACACTCTACTACCCTCATCTCCCTTTTCATCTCTTGGCTGTTATACACAAATGAATCTTTCTCTGTGTTTGCTATTTTCTGTTGTATTTTTCAACCAAACAAATCACCTTGCAGTTAAAGCTGTTCCCTGTTCTCACTCAGACTCCACACGCTCATATGTCAGTGACACCCTCCACTGATCAAGGCAATAAAGCCTGCAGGCTTCAGAACCAGGGGTTCCCTAAAGTGCTCATCATCAGGTCACATCTCAAGCTTCATTTTTTTGTGATTCGCTTCATAATGGTGCGGAAATTAACCCTTCAGCCATTTAATTATTTGAATCCCCTTGCTCTGAACTCTTGTCAGCCTGTCGATACTGAGAAATCGCCATGCAAACCCAGGCTTCTTCTAGGTTGTCTGCTTTCTTGGTATGTCCCTTGTGAAATATGAGAAAAGGGTATTGTCCTCATACTGAGAAGCAGGAGGAAGTTTATTTTGGAAGAGGCGATCTATTTTAATATTTTGGACTTCAGCATTTGTCACAGATGTTCACAGATGGGCAGTATTTAAACAACACACAAAATGTTTGTGCAAATTTTAAGTTAATATGGATAGAAGTTTATGTTAAATACTAAAGATGTGTCTATAGATAAGGAATACATAAAAATTATCACACTTTAAAGCAAAAACAAAGACGAAAATAGCATTTTTGAACTGTGTTTATAATCATCCTCAACTTTTTGAGGGTATTGTATTAAATCTTC
This sequence comes from Apaloderma vittatum, assembly GCF_000703405.1. Taxonomy (NCBI): domain Eukaryota; kingdom Metazoa; phylum Chordata; class Aves; order Trogoniformes; family Trogonidae; genus Apaloderma; species Apaloderma vittatum. The sequence goes on along the minus strand of NW_009697354.1, from coordinate 75,754 downwards.
TTTCGACGCTTATCTCTAGATTTCACGGGGCAATACTCGCTCTCCCTTGAGTTTGTATAGCACCTCACATGCTAAAATATAACAACAGGGTGACTTTTTCAAAAGCTGATTGTATGGATACGTGCAGATTTGCACTATCAGAGAACTGCAAAACCAAAAAGGGATTCAGAGCTATTTTTAATTTTAGAGGACAGTCACAATTTGAAGTGTCATAAGGAAATTATATTCCTCTGCTTAAGGACAGGAGAGCTCTACTTGCACTCCTGGCTTTCTAAAATGCTGAATACCAGCATTTCCAATTATGTTGGCTGCACTGTTCTATAGCACGGAAACTCAATTTTAAAAGCCTTAAACACTGATTAAGAATACTGCATTTGCTTACCCATACTTGCAAATTTTTTTCACATAGGTACCTAAATCTAGACTCCCAAAGGAGAGGAGGCAGTGTCTGCATCTCCCTTTAAGAATTTCTATTTTATATTCATTCTTTCTACCTCAGTATCCCCACCTGAAAACAAGGCTGGAAATAAGTGTTTTCATGACAAGGTAGAACTTGTTAATTAGTGACTGCAAAGCACTTGGAAACACCAAGATGTGAACGCCCTAGTAAAATATTTATTACTAGTACAGTTTAATTACTTCAGATTTTGCAGGCTGTAGGATACTTTCTGAAGCCAGCAGCGCTGTTGAATGGATCGTGCTGTATTTCTGTTTTAGGTCACAGTGGTTATATATGGAAAGAATCATTCTGTACATATAAGAACTCCCTCCTTATATAAAAGATTCAACCAGGTTACTGAATGCCAAAGTCTCAACAAAATATAAAAGAAAACTATGGAATAAGAGATACCAAAGTAACAGAAGAGCAGGAAGCTTTAAACACAAAATAGGATTATTTTTGCACAAAAGTACTCTGTTCAAATCCATTGAGTCACTCTGCCTTCTACACACAATCTACAAAAATACCCCAAACCACTAGCAGACTTGCAAGGCTTCAGGGAAGTACAGCTAGATCTTCGGTGAAGCCAGATGATAGCCATAGTCATAAATACTACTCTCATTTTCTGAACAGAAGAGACAGAGGTAACAAAAAACAAACTCCCTAATTGGTTCAAAGAGCTCTGAAGGCATATTCATCTTGATTCTACAAGCAGAAGAGGGAAAGAAAATTCCCCTAATTTTCATAACTATTAGCTCAACAACGAAGTGAGAGAAAAAGAAATTAGGAGTTCTGTTATGTTGCTCTTATTCAGTACCTCTGCTCTATGAAAAAAAAAAAAAAAGCAACTGAATAAATCAGAGATTTTTCCCTAATCACTATTCCTGTTCTAACAGAAAAGGGGCAGAAGAATTAATACTTCAGGAACTCTCTTTAATTATCTCTTCCTTTGCCTTTATTTACTCTGGTATGAATAGATCCATATTAAACTCCATCTCAAAAAAAAAGAAAGGGTAATGCGTACATAAATCACAGGTCAATTACTAGTTGTGTTAGTCAGCACAGCTAATGGTTTGCTTAGAACCATCTAAACTAGAAAACTGTGTGCAACAAAGATACACGAGCTTTTCAATACTGCAGGATAACATTACTGAAGAGCTGAACAATTGCACCGATTGCATTCAGCTTTTGTCTGCTTTTGAAATTGCATATAAAATTCTATAAAATACCTATCACTTTCTGAGGGAAAAAACCTATTTACACATTAGGAATACTGTTCTGTCCAATGAAATACTGTTGCAAAAGACCTTAATCAGTGCAGTAATACTTATTAGGATTCAGTAATGATCTCTGTTTCATAAAAGGCTGAGATCTATGCTTTCCCATTTCACACGCCATCTAGTGAGAATATCTAAAGTCTTTGTCTTCCTCAAGTCTGCCAGCTTTAGAACTTCAGGGCTCTTATCACCTTATCACCCAGGAAGGAAATGACTAATTTCGTCTCAATAGCAAACAGACAGCATATTGTGCTACCTCGAACATGCAACATCCAATCAGACTTGGTTGTAGAACACTTATTACAATAATAAACAAAGAAAATGGAAAAATCCTCCTCTACAAATAGCTTACATGATGTTTTGAAGACTCCGTCATTTTTTTGTGTCGCTATTTTCTACGGACAGTAAAGATGCTTATAGCTCCGTCAGCAACCTATCATCTAAGTACTCTGACAGAGCAAATTTAGAGGGTGGATTCATCTCACTAATTTGAATTAGGCATCTAGTTTAATTTAGAAATCTAGTTTCTCTCTAGCAAACGGAAAACAGCCTGTTTGAAACTTCACCTTATTACACTTCTACCTTAGAATGCCCTCTAAAGATAAGTTTCTAGCCACTATGAATTGCTTAGGTTCCCTCTAGAGTCAATAGAGAGAGATCTGACCCTTCGGATGGAAATGTCTCCACTGGTGATTAGATGGATATTATTCTGTTTTCCTATATTATATAAGAATCTGATACACAGAATTCAGAAACTGTTAATACCACTGTTATTAAATGATATGTGAAAACAAATGAGAAATGAGGGAGGTGAGCAATGAGAGGTGAAGGAAAAATATGGATAGATGAGATTTGAACATGAAAAAAGTGAAGTCAGGGAAAAAAAAAATACAAAAAGGGAATAGGAAAAGAAAAAGAAAGCTAGAGAAAGGGGAACTCAACAGATCGAAAGTGAAGAACAGAAGTGAGACAGAAATGAGAACAGGAAAGGCCTTAGTAAAGGCAAAGGGAAGGAATGTGGGGTGTAAAGCAAATGAATGGATAAACAGGCAAAGCCCCACCACTGCTCCTGACACATTAGAAATTAGTGTTAGTTCTGAGCATGCAAATCAAGATAATGGCATATTAATTTAAATAAATAATTCACCACAGGAATTTAGTGCATCTATTTTAAAGGATTTGCAAAGCAATGGTGGAGAGCTGAAAGCCTGACATTTAATAAATGCTTTAATCTACACATCCTCCATCCTGTTACACGTGATGATGATGAGGACAACAGAAATCAATGTGCTAACGTAGTATAAATATGTTTATACATCTGGTCTTTTTTTCTTGAGTGCAGCATTAGCTACTGACACAAGCATTTCTTTTCAACTAACCTGTGCAAAACCCCATGATCTAAAAAAGAAACTGTCATCCTCAGGCTGCCAAGGGCTCATGAGAATGCTGGTCCAACAAATGCTTTCAAAAGTCATTACTAGGTCCCAGGTTAATTTTTTCTTGAGACTGACTCACTCTGTTTTTACAATTGATAATGAGATTCTCACTGCATAGGAGGAGGCGGCACATCTAGGGACAAGCGTATAGTCCTGTGTGATTAGGAGGAGTTTTGAATTAAAAATTCAAGTTGCCTAAACATGCAAATAGATCTGAGGATCGTAGGTTAAGTTCCAGTAAAAGGTGTGCTCACATTACAAACCCCAGTACATTCTGTGGTACAGAGAGCCAGTGTTCATAAGGGATTTGCATAGACTGAGCTACACAGAAACCTGGTAAGGACCAAGATTCATTAGCTGATACATACGTATAAAACTCACATAACCCTTGCAAAAATAGTCTGATTCTCATCAGCATTATTAACACTTCACTTCTATTAATACAAGTCACAAAAAAACAGGAAAAGAGAAAGAAGTGTAGCTCTACAACACCAAAGTGCTACTTGGTCTGTTTATTTAAAAAATTGACACTTTCTACAAACCGTAATAAAAAACACTCAGGGAAGAACATCTTCCATACAGTCAGACACTTGTAGGTGATACTTTGATGCCCAAACAATCGAAGGATGATGCAGAACATGTTAGATGGGAGGACTGCGCTCTAGCTTAACAATCTCCAAATTGAGTAAGAACTGACAGTAAACGTGTAGGCAACAGAAAAAGTTACACTCCCACCTTGAATACTGTCAGATAATCTCACTGTAATTCACCATAGCCCAAGAAAGTTTGAAAGCAGTATTTCATACAATATATAGCATGGCAGGAAAATAAGACAGAATCCTGTCTGAAGAATCCTACAGTTAGTCAAAGTAAAATACATAAAATACAAAGAATGAACAAATAAGAAGCGAACTCTCATAACCCTTGTACGAAGATCAACCTTAACAAACAATACTGCTCCAAACACAGGAAAAATAACCCACACGCAAACCGTTTACTGCATTATAACAGCAGCATGCATTGATTGTGAGGAGAATACGATTCAGTTAAGTATCTTAATTGCTTTATGCAAAGGCATAATAGCTCCCCACCTAGCTCTGTGAAGACTTAGCCATTCATGTTTAGCTCTTAATTGCTAACAATATATTCTGTTGGATCAAACCCTGTCCAGTCCCCTAAGGGTAATGACTGCTATGATTCTCATTTTGTTCGTTTTATGTAAACCCACAGCTTCACCCAGACAGAACAGATATCTATAGACTGTTTCATTTTGTGACCTCTTTGCAACTATTACTTTAAGAAAGACTGATCGTAAAGAAAAAACTTCTGTCTTGCACATGCTAGTTTGACTGTGGCTTGAAGAATGACATATATGCCTTACATGTAGTCTTTCTACCTGAAAGTCACTAAAAGAAGAAAGCTCTACTCCTAGTCACAGATTGCCATAGTCCTTGATGTTCTGCTCACAGACAAAAACCTCTACCCTTGTAAGCTTGCTTAAAGCTGCGTGAGTGTCTCAGTCAGCTGAGCACAAAACACACAGAAGACAACTGGATGCCATTTGACAAGAAAAAGTCTACAATAGATCACAAGCAGCCTGGCCTAGGAAGGACAAAACCTCACCAGGAATCAGGAGCTCGCTATTTTACTGCTGGAAATCAGAATTCTTCTTTCATATGGAAATAGTTGTACTTGGTTTATGAATAGATTTTTCCCACTTATGCTTTCTGGTCACTTCCTCTTCTTATTATTCTGTGTCCTCTCTCTGTTCGTACCAGTGTCGCAAGACTGTCACACAGCTCCGGAAACATACACCCACCATCCCCTTTCTCAAACCCACTGCCTATATATAGTAGATAGAAAGGTGCTGTGGGCTGCCTTACTTCCCTTTTCTTCTGAACAGAGGTTGTGGGTGACTTTCAAATCCGACACCATTACAGAGGAAAGTCTTAGAGGAAGTGTTCTCACAGCCAGAGTGCTGTGCGCTCTGGATGGAGCACTTCGACCAAGGAGGTGCACCTCAAACAAGTGCTCCTTTCCTGCAGATAATACAGCTGGGTTTCAGTAACAACTCCTTGTCACCAAAGCAGGCCTGTAGTTAAGAGCAGGGAAGCAATCTCTGGAAAACAGGGAGACAATTCACTTGTCATTTGACCGGAGGGCTCATTGAGGTCACTTCTCCAGCAATTTAAGGCAAAAGTTGTCTGAATCTTTACTTAACAGGACTGTACTTTATTTCTCTAAGGTGTAATCTCTCTATGACCTTGTCTTGCTGTCTTGGAGAAGAAAAATACCAAATACTGTACGTATATATACATACACCAAATGCTATACCAAATTCTATATTTTCCTCCTTCAAAGCATTGCAAAGACGAATTAAGCATCTTCCATTGCTTTCTCCATAACTAAGTCCATTGCTCTTATGATAGAGAATCATAGAACCATAGAATGGCCTAGGCTGGAAGGGACCTTAGAGATCATCTAGTCCAACCTCCCTGTTTTGGGCAGGGACGCCACCTCTCGACTAGATCAGGCAACACATGGGGACTGAGCGGGAATAAAATGCTGCAAAGCTTTCATGTGGAAAATTTATCTCAGAAGAAATAAACTAACTGTTAGAGGAGACTAAACTGTGGTCTCATCTGGAAACTCTGGCCAGTTCAGTTCGTGGTTAACACATATTTTTTTAAAAGATCAAAGAAGCAAAGTACTAAAATAGCAAGAAATCTGACAATCTGTCTTGACCTGGGTGGGGCTCGTGAGAATGAGTCAATGTAAGGAGAAGCACGTGAATTCTATTGAATTCTCTGCTGACTGTGGAAATAAATATTTGTGAATATAGCACCTGCAAAGTGATGCCAGAAGTACACTCCATCTGTGAGCATCCCAGTCTTTAAGCACAGGCAGCCACTGTCAAACAGCCTCTACAAAAAATATTACAAAAGCAAGATTTGTAGGACTATATGCACCCAAATTCTGATCTTTAGGAGATGTTTATCAGTGCAAAGGGTGGTAGCTGAGTAAAAGTCAGTGAAAATTCTGGTTTATTGCCCTAACTTTTGCCTTGAGGCATAACAATTCCTTATGAGCGATCTGCATTAACTGTATCTCCTGGCGTAAAGTGTCAAAAGCTAACAAGAACAGCATTTGCAGAATGTGCAGAAAAGCCTCTGTTATAAATTCAATGTTATATTTGTGTATGAAGTAAGGTTACATGCAATATGAGCACCAGTAAATGGTTCCCACACGTAAGGATTGAGTCCCCTTATTTCCCCTTCCTACTCAAGGGCACAACTCATAATTAGGGTCAGATTTTTAAAGAGTGTAGGTGGCATTTAGGCATCAAAATAAATGGCCAGATTTTTGCAAGACCTGCCTCAGAGTGTGGGATAAGATAGCATTATGAATCACAGAGCTGCTGAGTGTTAAGCACTTTTAAAAATCAGGTCTTTCTCACATGCTTAAAATTGAAGCTGAGCTCTTTCAAAAATATTTTTTTTTAACTGAAGCATTCTTCAAATGCTAAGTATTTGAAAAATGGGCCTTTAAAGCTCGGAGAGATGCTCATTTTTACATGAACAGGAAACTGCTCTATATAGCACCTATAAATCTGGCTGCCAGCAGTATTTAAGCAGTTTTGATTCTCCACTATTGTTATAAACTCTCCAGCAGTACACATTCCACAGGGAAAAGGGCAGATGCTGTGTGCCAGAGCTTACCTGTGTTAATTCTAACCCTTCTGAATTCATGAAATAAATAATTTGCTAGCTAACAGTTGATGGAAAACATTTCTAAAACATCAATCCCTTTTCAGCATCTTGTCTCAAAGTACAATTGAGATTTTAAGAATTAGGTGAAATTTTAAGCTTTGCATCCTCTGAGATGTAATAAAAGAAGTATCGTTTTTACATTACTATCAATATTTCCTTCTGAAGAACAAAACCAGAATTATTTTTCTTGCACTCAAAAATTACTACTGTGTAGAAACTATACGAGGTTTTAGATTAGACTCTCCTTCCACCATTATTTGTTCTATTCATCTATTTTTTTTCAGAGCCGGTAAGTTCAGCCTTGCAGAATCTATACTGCTGACTCAGCTAACTGAGCCAAAAAACCTAACTGAGCTCATAAAAATCTATTAAAAAAAGGTCCAATGATTTTATTTTCTAATCGTAAATATGAAATTTAATTAGCATCTCATTGCTAACGAAGTCACCACGGAAGATGAGACTGAGGAATTAGGCTCAGGGATGGAACATCAAGCGTAAACAAAAACAACTGTTACACAGGAGCCAGTTTAACTCCTGCTTTCCTCCACTTGAGTTTCAGAACTTTTAAGAATTACATGCTGTGTTCCTTCTTTGATAGCAAGGCCCTTCTGTCTTCTGCAGCAGTAATTAATCTATCATGATACAGTGTCACATGAAATACAAAATAACAACCGATAAGGTTCATTCTGGATTAGAAACAGAAGTAAGACAGAGCAAGTTGGATCCGAATTCAAAATCCTATTTTGTCATAAGCTACCCAGGTCAGTAAGAGTTTCAAATCCTATAAAAGCAACACACTCATCAACTGAGGAAAGAGCTCGTATTACTCTCCAGGGTACTGCAAACATCAGAAAGATTAAAGGAATTTTTTTAAAGGAAGCATACAGAGAATTTTAAAAGCCTCTTTAAAATAGGAAATGTGTCCAGCCTTTTCATTATTAGCACTCCTAGAACGTGTGTCCTAGGCTGACATGAGCACTGATGCTGGCATGTCTGTGTGAGGGTTACAGGAGCACAGCTCCCTGCACAGCAACACGACGGGTGCCTGGGGAGAAGGTGGGGAAGGGTGTTCTTCTACCGCTGCTCCACGAGCTGTCTCAATGAGGGAGCACAAAATAAGGAACCCCACAAAAGAGAGGACTCAGTGTGAAGTGGGCAAGTACCGTGGGAGAGGTACTTGCTGATGGGCTGATGAACTGAAAGAGCTACGGTAACCACAAAACTGTACTTTCTCCTTATACTCACACGGAAATTGTTCATAGCAAGTCAGTGTGGGAGGAAGTGTTTACAGGACATGTCCTGATTGCTAGAAAAGCTTTTGGAGTAAGTCTGTGTGCAGGCATGCCCCTTGCTTGCTCTCAGTGACAATATTCTCTAGGGTGAAAAGGGCTTTATTTGTACTGGTCCTGGTTACGTATGCGTGGGCAACTTTTCAGTTCTTCTACACTCTCTGATGCAACCTGAAAGCTGGAAGCATCCAAGAATGCACTCACAACATTATAAAAACTGACTGCTTTGTAATGTGACAAAGCCAGCTCTTCTTCATTATAAGTAATGGAAAGCAGAATTTATACATCAAGCAATGTTCTATGCAGTAAGGCAAGAGCAATTTGGGGACAGTGAGGCTTTCCTGGGTTCTGTCAGCCTAATTTTCTCTTGACAATTTTATAATGCTTTAAAAGTACCATCCAGATTTCGGGGCAGTCACCAACGAGCACAGCAGTATTTTCATGCCAGTTGTAAGGATCAGCAGAGTGGGTAAGTTATAGTTTCCACACTGTCAAACCCAGTACACAGTCTACAGGTTCTCATCATCAGCTGTTCAGTTATACCTAGAGCATCTCCCTCCATTTCTCATCTGAAAGCCTCCTAGTAGAAGTGGCAGCCTATATTCTCAAGAAAAGCAGCAAGAAGCCTTTTTAGGAACAAGTTCATTCCCTAGATCCTGTCTTTAATTCCTTCTTGCATACACCAGGAAAAATGTTGGCTCTGAGAAAGTAAAAATATGCAAGGAGAACCACAAACCTTATTTTGACATCCTGACCATTTCTCTGCCCTAGAATTAGCCCTTTCTGTCCTAGTACCCCTTTGGAACTAAGGGAGTTGTGAGAAGGAAGACTGGTATTTCATGTTTCTAATATTCATGTTCTTTGTTTCTTAGAATATATTTAGTAGATTAAAAATTAGTGGTAAAAATTGCAAAAAATCCCACCCAATTTACCTATGTCCCGTTTTCAAAAGTGGTAAGAATACAAAAGAGCCTATGTTCCTATTACCAGATACGAGATTAAGGATTCAACACTGACAACTTTTGGAGTTGAACAGCTTTTAGAAACAGTAAGAAGAATTCTTAGCTTAATCTTGGCTGCTCATTCTTGCTTCTAAATATGAGGAGGTTAGATTTTGCCTTTTGCTCTCCTGATACTGTTTACTCAAAACACAAGGCCAAAAATAGCAAAACTCACTAGCAACTTTTATTTGCCCAGCTTCACATGGATCAGGGCAATTTCACATTGCTGTTACACTGTCATTCACTTGCCATAGCAAAGAGCCACAACCCAGAGATGTTACTATCAAGACTGACTTGGGAAATGCTGGACATTGTATTAGCAGTTGTGGTGATGAGGTGAATGGTGGAGTTGAGATGAGCTGAGCAACTTTCATCAAACAACTTATATGAACAGTCCCTGATATCTTCAGTGGATGGTGACATCACTCTCTGTAAATCAGACTTAATTCCAGTTCAAATTTCTGGAATAACTCTGTGTTTCTCTCCAATACCTCTGTCACTCACCTCAGCAAGGACAAACAGAATCAGACTTTTTTGCTCCACAGTTTGAGGATCTCCAATGGATAATTCTGCTAAACCACAGTTTTAAAGAATAAAGCAAGCTTAAAGCAATAAATGATTTTTATTGATTTCTATATGCAAAGTTTTAGCTCTTAGCCAAAAACGTTGCTGTTCCTTTCCAGGACAGAATGGTCCAGCAATTGTGGTGATTCATAACTCACATCCAACCATCAGAAGGTGTTTTCTCAATTCGCTATATTTTTCTCTGGAGGAAATAAGGATTGCTGGTTTGGGCAGCAGAGAGCTGCATGTCTCCTTTCAGACTTGTGTAAGGCCAAATTCACGGTGGAACAAATTTCTCATGTGAGACTATGGAATTCCCTGCCTCCACATTATCCTACCGTGCTCATATAGCTTTGGATTTATGCATTATTACCATGTTATAATGATGCAAATGCAATGAGTTTATATTTTCGTGCATTACAGAAAGTTCTACAATGTATCAGGAGCTTGTCATTAAATTCACAGCCTTCAAAGCAGCATTCAAATTCTGACTATTTCTGCCTCAGATCTAGCATCTTCCATTTGTTCTTTGCAAGTGAAAAAGTTCA
>NW_009697354.1:52912-65399 GCF_000703405.1 Apaloderma vittatum | reverse complement strand
CCCTACACTGTATTCTCACATGACTTCTGAAGTAACTCTCAAGCGAGACACTGCTCTCTCAGGCATGCAAGCCTCGTTGTTCAGTGATCCAGTGAAGGTGTTGCTGTCAATAGCATTTAATCCAGCACAACTGCCCAGATACTGCTCTCACTATAGATATGGGCAAGTCACAAAAACACCATTCTGTAGTGCAATGCTCCATATGAAAACATCAAAGTATCACTTTTCCTTCAGGCCACAAATTTGCAGGTTAAAAAAAAACTGATTCAGTGTTTCCAGCCTTACAGGAAATGTAATACCCCTTCACTTTTTTGTAACAACTAAAGCAGAAGAAAACCACTTCTCTCCTAACACAAAAGTTTTTATATTTTTTGTTTCGTACCACATTGATATCTTTCGTGGCATAAATTGCAAAAATGAGAGAATAGAAGGCAGAAGGAAATTAAACCTTCTACAATGAAACGTGTTAGTCTTGGGTCTCCCTGAAAAATATGTAACTGGAAATATAGGTATATATTACTGAAAGGATGAAAACCACCCAAAATCTTCTTAAACAATTAAATACTGAGACTTATTCTGACTTGTTTTGGCAGAAACTGTGACAGAATTGTAGTAGCAAAAAAGAGACTTATCTCAAGCTTGTGTTTTTGTTGTGTTTTTTTTTTTTTACCAGGAGAAAATCAGCTCAGCAACAGTAAAGAAGATAGAAAAAGGTTATGGATTTTTATATTTATATGACAGTGCAAGTCATTAGTGAAATAATTTTGATGATCTCACTACATCACTATAAACTACAGAAAACATACAGAATGGCAACTACATTGCCATGGCACTCAGAGACATGGTTTAGTGTTGGACTTGGCAGTGTTAGGTTAAAGGCTGGGCTCAATGATCTTAAGGGTCTTTTCCAACCTAAATGATTCTATGACTCTATGATTCAGAAAAAGCCAAGAAATAGAGATGCAGGCAGCAGCTGCTGGTTAGACACCGTGTCTCCTTCTTGTAAAAGGCTGGGACGCATCAGTAGACTTTGGAGAGGATCCAAGCAAAACTGCAACCAGGGAGGAAATGTTCTTGTAAGCACAGACTTCATGCAACAAACCAGTTTGGTCAGTGAATGGTAAATGTCATTGGCATTTTAACTGAGATATTAAAAGCCAAAAGCCTTCAAATGATCTTATGAACGTGATAAACTTTCAGTTCATAATCAAGGAGAAAAGATTCAATCGCCAGCTGCACTGTAGTTTGGAAACTAAGTGTATTTTAGAAAAAGAGTTGAAGCAACCTTCAGCTGTTTTCCCAGTTTGCTCAGGACTCAGAATTCACAGAAGGAAACATTTGAAAGGTTTCTTTATTGGTGTTTCAAACCCTGGAGGAACTTACTTTTGTGCTCAAATATATTAAACGTGTGTAACAACCTATTAAGCATACTCATACTGATTACAAGTATGGGCACAGCTAGATTAGAAATGTTTATACACATATAGAGCTGTAAAAAATGAAGTGGAAACAATCCATTAACTACTAATGATAACCATATATGTGCTGCTAGCATACAGCTATTTCTGCATTCAAATAGCAAAAAATCCTTATCGCACTTTAAACAGAAACCCTAGGTTAAATTTACTCTTCAGTGCCTCAGTTACAAACTGAGGAAAATTTGCCAGCAAACACCACTGCTCAGGAGGCCAGTGGGAATCCTTTCCTTGGTTACACTGAAGCTGTTTTCCTCCCCTGAACTACAAAAAACCGGGCTGACTACCAGACTTGGGCAAATAACAAGTATCTTTGTGTAAGGCCAAACTGGCCCCAGGGAGCAGAACAAACATGTCTGTTACTACTACACAACGTTACCTTACACAGACAAATTCGCCGAGGCAACAATTACTACAAATAACATCACATACACAGCTGTATATACATTTATCCTTTTGACAAAATCAGAATGCTAGAGCATTTTGTTTGACATTTCTGATAGATTTCCAGTGAGATTTGACAAATTTCTCTTTCCTCTTGAGTTGCTAAACAGATTCACTGAAGTAGACAGCATTAGAAAGTAATGCCCCATCCAGCACTGAAGATAAAACAGGCTTTGCAGGACTGATGTAACAAAAATATTCTCTTCACTGCCCATTCAGCAGTGACAGCAGACAATGCACAACGCGTTGCCAACTTCTGGTGCTGTCAGTAACGCACTCACAGCTTAAAAAACCCCCACAACCCTGTGTGTCTGCCTTTTGTAGAAGTAAGTGCAAAAGCATTACCTGCTGGTAAAATGTTAAATGCACCAAATGCAGATGATTAAGCACGTGAATTCATAGTACTCACAAACTGTTACCATTTCCAGAGCCCAAATATTTGGCAAAAGATCATGAAAGAAGAGAGGTGTTCAAGTTCAGAAAAGACATTTACGTTTAACTAAAGTCAATGTGAAAACCTCCACTGCCCACGGCTGGGACACACCAGGATGGGCTATACGGCATGTCTGCTCTTTTGTCAAATCCCACTTTAAGCAGACTGGCATGGTATTCTGCTTTTGACTGAGAGAAGCAAAAGTGAGAGGGTAATACAGAGAGAGGATACTGACTAAAGAAGTAGAGAGAAAGAAGCTTTTATCACTAGTTGGATGTGTGCCACAGAGACCAATTATATAGATTTGACAGCAACCATTATAATTCCAGAGTCCTTGAACAAATCGCAAGCAGAAAGGTTACCTTCCTGAAAATGTTCATTGCCATTAAATTACTGACCCAGATTAGAGGGTGAAGGCAGCACTTAAGAGAGAGTTGGGAGGAAGGGAGGAGATGGAGAATCTTATCATAGGTACACCTGAGAAAACCCCATAATTTGTTCTGGAAAAGGAACTGCAGATTCACTGCAGATACTGTATTCTCAGCAAAGTGGACAGTGTTCTAAGAATGCAAATCCTACAGACAGCAGTAACTGGACAGCCAAGACAAAAATAATTTCTTGTTGATATCACTAGCAAAACTCAACTAAACTTGTTTGTACCCTCCAGTTTGAAAGTCACAAGACCTGGTCCCATATTCCTTGTTCTTTCAAGTTTAGATGACTATGGAGGCTACTTAGAAAGAGCTGCCATAGGTCAAATTCCACCATCAGTTACACAACCTTAAGGACTACATCTAAGTGAAACAGATGTCATGAAACACCCATTTCAATATCAAAGAGAGAGTTGAGACATCTGTTAAAAAGTAGGTAGCTTATTCTCTCTCAGTAATACAGGCATAATATAGGGAGAAATAAGAATCTCTATAAATTTCATCCACTGTGAGCAATCATTCCCCATAAAAAGATCCACCAAGCAATCAGCAAACATCATATAGTGCATCGCATTCAGATTTCTTCAGCATATTCCAGTTATTTGGGATGCATAGTTCTAGAGAAATTTCGTATTACCTTTAATTTTAACAGATACATGCAGTCAGATGGTTCTCTTCCCACCCACGTTGAGTTTATTTTTCTCTTAATTCAGGGTGTAATCTAACTGGAAGTAACTATTTGCATAAGAACATGGAGTCAAGTGCGTGGTTCTGAATTTCTGTTCTGGAATTGGCCTCAATAAAGCAATTTGCTGGGTAGCATGGAAAGTTCCCAGGCTCTTCCCAGCTGAAATTTCTCCTCTGCCAGACACATGGGTCAAGAAACTAGATACGCACAAAATATTCTGGTTCCAGGTCCTCTTGTAATTGTTGCAATGCAAATTTAACAACACCCATTTTTAACTTGACATACAGCAAACTATTATGATGGAAAAGAAAAAAGAGGGAGAGGTAGAGGGAGAGAAAGAAAAGATGTTGTCTCAGCTAATTTATTTCTGGGAGACATCAAGGCCTTACAAAACAAAAAAACCCAGTAGTGGGAGTACACATAGAGCATATAATCATGCAAGTTTCACAGAACGACTAAAAGGAACACAAGTACTTCTCTCATCATAAGATGAGTTGTACATAGAGTAAGAAAGAGACATATTAGACCTGTATGTATAAAATGAACATCTCTTACTTTATTATTCTAGGCTTGTGGACTTTTCAAAGATCCAAGAGACAAAGATATTTTAATGTACCTGCTTCTGTATTCAGAAGAGAATGCTCACAGCTCAAAGGCCACAGTTTGCTAGCTCTGAATCAGAAAGGATATATTATAATTGCAAACATAAAATTTAAGCTCCTTTCACTCATAAGGAGATGGACAATTTAAGAGCAGGACAGATCACTAGGAGAATTCTCCCACACAATAATTCTCTTATTAATTCAGGTGAGTTTAATAAGTGAGCCTTATTCAGTCCCCCAAAGCCCACATCACAACATCCCTAGAAATAAATCTCCAGTCTCAATAGTCCTCCTTAAGAAGGTGAGGCTAAAAGGCTTCATCAAAGAAATGTACTTATTTGTCACACTTGGTTCAAAGCTTACAAACTTAAACAAGGAATAACAGCAGATATTGTCCTTGCATGCGTTTTTTAGCCATGCCTAATCTTGGTGATACACTAAAATACCTGGTATAAAAGAAATTAGTTGTTTCTAGATCCTAGGAGCAAGGTTACTCCCACCACATCACTGAAGCTGAGAACTTCTACCTCTGAGATCTGAAATCCTGTAGGAATCAACAGCACAAAAACTACACCAGTGTCAGACCCGAATTTCTGCTGTGGGGCAGGAAGTTTAGACTAATTTTTGCTAAAAGGTTTATTATCAGCTAGAATTACTTTTACAGTTTTCCAAAGACATTTTGGATTGTGCTCTCCCATCATCTACTTTCAGACTCACCACTTAGCGCTTACTCTGCTGCAGTTTGCATATTCTGCAAAGGAAAGAGGAGGGAGAGGTTGCAATACTTCCTCCCGCTCCTCTACAGGTACTCAGTGTGGATGCTACGACAGCACTGAGCACGACTATCTGCATCAGTAGCTCTTTCCAATATGAATGCAACATTGAGATACAAACAGATAGAGAAACCCGATGGAGAGTTGTGTTAAGGACTTAGGAAGGAGTGGGATGACAGAAAGTCAAGGCAGGCTGTATCTGTGAGTGGAGAGGAAGCTATAGTGTGCTATAGGTGTTAGAAAATTCTGTATGAGACAGAAAGAAACAAAGAGACAGGATGACTGCAGTTATTTGTTGTGAATGACTGAACATGAGTCTGAGAATTGGAAGGAAGCTGTGCAAGTATATAAGTCTTGTATGTTGGGATGCATCCCCAAGCCTGTGAGTATGCAAATCCTGCACATGTACCTGAAAGCAACAGACAGGAAAGCAGCATGTGAGTGTGTGCAAGTGCAACCCAGTGGAGAGGCTGTGTGTGCAAAACTAACTTTGCAGGAGAGCAATGCATGTCATGTGCATGAGAAAACGGATGGAGCAGGAAGTAGGAGTGCGTGTGAGAAGCTAAAGGAGGAAAAGGGAAAGGGGAACACAAGACAGAGAGGGAACTAACAGAGGGGAAGGAGACAAAGATTAAGAACATGGGGGAGGACGTACAGTCTATTGCACAGGCAAGAAAGAGAAGGCAGAGGGAAAGGAAAGGAATGAACGAGGGGGATGTTTGTCACCCAAAATATGCTTGATAAAAAATAGGCATAAAAAGATGGTTAAAAAGATAGTAAGAGATATATTAGGGCTGAGAAAATAAGGAAAGAAATGAGAAGAACAAATTTAAAATGGGGGAAAAAAAAGAAGAAAGATTTTATTAGTTAACAGAAAGCATATATCCCCTGTGAAGAGACTTAAAGAAAAAGCTAGGGCATAACACGCTATGTGTAGAACTAGAAATTCCCTGGAGACCAGTGCTGATGATCGGTCTTTCCATCTTCCCTCTCTAGACCTCCATTTCAACTCTCCTTCTCAGTGCACCCTTTCTTTAGGAACACGTTTGCACCTCCAGCCACCACCTGTTTACCTCGCTGAACCCTGAGCTCCAAGAAACCGTGCACGCAACGTACAGCACGACCTGTTGAGGGCAAAGAAGGCGTGAACGCAATCGTTTTCAAAGAAACCTACCCTTGAAAAAGAACACAATAAAGGTGAAAGTGGAACTTGTAGTGATTAGAGTCAAGTACTGTACTAGCCAGCAGTGACGTGGAGCTGACCTGACAGTTGCTTTCCTTACCTTGGGTGCTCATGAGTGACCAGGCTGTCTCGCTGCAGCTGCTGCAGGCTGAAACTCTCTACGTCGCCTCCATGCAATTGTCAGTGTCTCTTCAGGAGTCTTGGAGAGGTTATTTGGGCTCTGCAGCTGTTGAAAAGTAAAGAAAACACAAGGAGCGAAACACACCCTGGCCCCTAAAGTGCCAAAAGTTCAGGGAGAATCAGGAATGAAGGAAGCAAGTGCACTTGTGTCAGAATGAGCAAAGAGCGACACAGAAAGTAAGAAAAAGTGTGTCAGAGACTGGGAGGGGCGGAGAAGGAAAATGCAAAGATCTGACAGGAAACCAGACTATAAATCTGCTTCGGGTTTAAAAAAACCACATTTCTGCTCCCCAGCGATACCGCCTGTTTGCAAATGACTCTGCGCGCAGGTGACAGCAGAGCCCTGGAGTACCACTGTATGCACAGAAAGAGGCATTTTTGCCCCTTCCCCAGGAATAACAGTGGGCAGAGTCAGCAGCAGCACAAACGACTGGCTCAGATAGAAAAGGTAGGCTGCCTCCACTGCCTCACTTCCAGTTCTTCAGATTTTTAGTGCATGTTACCCTCAGGCAAAAGGGGACATGCTGAATGCCAGCCTCACCAGTGCTGCAGCTCTCTGACCACAAAGCAGCAGCCCTTGCTCCTCAGTGCACACGCTGGCTAGAAACCAAGTAGGAAGGAAAAGAGAAAGGATAGAGCAAAACAGAAGTTCAAGAACAAAAGTTCCAAGTAGAAGAAATTCTGAGTTTTCCCAAAGTTTCAAAGGCTTTTCAAGAAGCATTTATTTTATTAATAGTTGCTTTTACTAAAAGGGTAGTCAATAAGGTTTTCTTTAGGAAAGCAGCAGACTATTTTACAGCTGAACGATACTTTAGGCTATGTATTTCCAAAAGGAGTCTCTGCTGACGTAAAGAAATTACAGTATCTACATTGCTTTAATGCTGGACTCAGGCTTAAGGCCATAGATGCAAATCCAGCCATTGGTGGGTCTCACTGAGGACATCTACCTGCTGGGCTGCAACCAAGAGCCTCCCTCCACAGGCAAGCCAGTGAGAGCACAGTCAAACCTTTCCCTCACAGTTCTCCCAGTCCTGCAGGTTCAGGAGTCGCCACCACTGCTGGAAGCATCCTTCAGTGCTGCTGCTGAGGGGTCCTTGGCTTGAGTCACTTCCATGTGTGCTGGTTCTTGCTCCACTGCTGTATGTTCGATCTCTAGGGGAAAGCAAGGCACTGCTGTACTGCCAGTCACTGCCTGGGCTTTATCCTTCACACCGGGAAGATGCACACAAGTGGAGCTTTACTGGAGTCAGCAATAGGTCCTGAATACGTGAGAATCAGAGGAAAAACCCTTTGAAGGAAGAGTTACATGTGTGTAATAGGGATGCATGCTTGCCAGCGCAACTGGATAGAAAAAAGCAACTACGTATATCCGTGCATGAGTACGCTTTTATCTCATGAGAGAAACTAACAGAAATAAAAGCAGAAACACTAGGAACAATAAGCATAAGTGACCTATGATAGATAATTGAGGAATGTGGGAAGGGAAAAAGTGTGATAATGGAGTGAGACAATGAGAAAGGAAAAAATAGGTGTTAGAGAATAAAGGAAAACACAACGA
This sequence comes from Apaloderma vittatum, assembly GCF_000703405.1. Taxonomy (NCBI): domain Eukaryota; kingdom Metazoa; phylum Chordata; class Aves; order Trogoniformes; family Trogonidae; genus Apaloderma; species Apaloderma vittatum. The sequence continues at coordinate 57,632 of NW_009697354.1, read as the reverse complement.
ATGGAAAGTATAAAGTACAGTGGAAAAACTATCAAAGGATATGGCAGCGTCAAAGGCAACAGAATGGAGGAAGTGAGATGATAAAGTGAAAAGAAGAGATGTAAGGGAGAAAACACATGGCTCAAAGTGTCATTACAATAACACTCAAACATGTTCTTACCAAACTGAAAATCATGAGTGAGGAGAATACCTTCCAGGCAGCAAAATGCGTGGGCCAGCTCTGCTCTAATTCTCCCTTATTGTTCCTCTAATTTCATGTGTTTGTACCTGTACCTGGGCTGGTGAAGGCCTAGGGACAATATTGAAAGGGATTCTGGAAGGAATTTCAGTTCTCTAAATCAAGAGCCCAAATACTAACAAAGACAGGAACTTCTGTCTCCCATAGAGCAACAGCAGAACATCCTACGCCCCTCCCGATTATTTTCCAGCAAGGACAGTACTGTTATGTGCTACTAATATTCTTGTGCAACTTTACCAAAATTCACCTTCGAAGAAACTTGCGAGCTGCATATGAACAGCTCAGGAGAGCTTCCTGCTTTGAGCAGCCAAAAATCTATCCATGTGACAACTGCATGGGTGAGGTTCTGCAGTTTCTGACTGGGGAAGAGCCAGTGATAATTTGGAGAAAAACTGTGTAACACAGCTGTAAGAATCATGGCTTACAATCACTCCATCAAAGACAATATAAGCTATTTCTGAGCCAGGCTTTCTGTTGCTTTCACAGAGGAAGCTGATTCGTGCATGAAACAGAGGAACCATTTTAAGCACAACCAGAGAAATTAACTTTGTGGCTTCACTTCGATTTACAAACCACGTCTCTTTACACACACAGTTCCTAACCTGAAAGGAAAAACATGCTAGAAATTTCAGTCAAAACTCATCAAGACTCATTACAGCTTTCTCCTTCTGTCCTTGATTTCTTCAGTAAATAGGGAATCAGACAGCAGACTATAGAACCGCCCTCCAGAGCCAAGCAAGGTGTTAGATACTGTTTGTTCCTGTTTCTGCTTTTTTTTTTTTGCTTAACGTTGTAGATTACAAAGAGCTTTCAGAAAGTACAGTTACTGTTTTGAAGATCCCACATTTTCCTGTGCTTAAAGTGATGCCCTAGAGATGAAGCAGTTATCCAGTAAAGTCCAAGCAGCTTTAAGGGAACCATCACTGAAACTCAAAGGACCTAAAATTCTCCTAATCGTAAACACTTTACTGGCAAACTGAGAGTAGTTGAGTGGGATACAGTAATCAATCACAAAGCCACAAGTAACTATCAACTTTCTTTTACAAGAATTTACAATCTTAATCCTAGTTTTCAGTTTTAAAAAACTCTCTTAAGCTATGAAAGTCTCAAGTTATAAAAATGCTATGGTTGAGGTTACAGTTCCTTGAGGCTGGTAGACTGATATGCTTCACACAGTGTAAGCGTAGACAATAATTATGTTCTGTTAGGCAACCAGAAAACTTAAGAAAATCCACTCAGAAAAGCAAGAAATTTTGGTTATGGCTTCTCAGTGTTCTGAGACTTTCCTTGGTAGAGAAAACAATAAATTGTACCTCTGCTGGCAAAGGAACTCCCCTCAAATGTAAGTGACCTGGCAGGGCACACCTGATGTGTTTGCTGTCTCCTCTCTTTCAAAGAGGCTTCAGAAAAGGAGAATGTAGTTCTTTTGAGGCGCTCAAATTCTGAGTGATCTGAGCCCTGATGGTAAAACCTGAATAACAAGCGTATCTTAAGCCCTTTGATGGTGCTGTTCCTTCAGATTTTTACTATGGGATCCCTGCATAAAAAAGCCAGCAAAAAAGTTATTCTATTAGGGTCATCAAACAATGGAGAAGACTTGGCATCTTAGATATTCCTCCACATTCTTGCTGGCCTCCGAAGTATTTTGCTCAGAGTAACTTTCATACCATAACATTGTTCTTGGGGTCTATAGGGAAAGGTCCTTCTGTCTGTCTCACAGGAATTATGTAAAATTTTATTTATCCAGTGGAAGGTTCTCCTCGTACACTTACTATAGAATGCCTTTTTACAGAGTTGGAAGAGAAGCACCCATGAGGGCAGGTCCTAACTAAATGAAGCTTCTAGATAGTTTTAAACAGTTGCAGACTGAAGTGCTGGGGCAAAAAAAAATCAGCACTTGGAAGCAAAAAACACTGAATTGTCCAGCTCCTGATCTGCTCTTCCTTTTCTTCTCTTCTTCTCCCAAGAGAGCCACCCCAGCCCATGAGGAGACTGCCCTTTACTCCTTATCAATGCAGCAGTCCTCAAAATCCCTGGATACCAGAAAAGCATTTCACAAACTAGTGATTTGAAAATTAGTATATTGCATTTCTCCTGCATGCCTGAGCACAGTAGTACCATATATACTGTTAACACAATCCTTCTGACTTTAGAGCAAAGAAACAGAAGTATTAAATATTTTCCATGTTTTACATATTTTATATTATCAGCCTTGCTCAACTATCCTCAGAGACTATCACTCTTACTTATAGATGCTCACAATTTATCATTTTTCTCTGGAGGCCTGACTTCCAGAACAGAAGTATTTCCCTGTTCAATTCACCAGCCTGTGGATAATCGGCTGTTAGTGTTCATCTGCCTTTTCTAGGCATTAACATCAAAAATGCCCCTTGATCTTACAAAGTGACACACAGCAGGGTTTCTTAACACCTTTGGGGGTAATGGTTTAAATTCAGTAGGGAAATGTTCTCATCTATAGGTTTATGATACACATTTAAAAAGTGTTTCAATTGCCTGAACTATGAAAAAAGCTGACAGCCACACATATATCAGTGGGGAATAGATAGTATAAAATTCTCCCTTTCATTTGACAGTGTTGGGGCTTACGTATTTCTGCACACAATGTACAGTCTCTGTTGAGTTTGACAGTATTATGGGATTTATCTGCCTGTGTCAGCTGTTAGCACATTCACCCTCCTTTTTACGGAAACATGAGCTTCAAATCTACTCCAGGAGCTGGATGCACAAACTCGCCCTCCAGTGCAGCAAAGAACCCAGCTCTGTTCTGACGTCTCTCTTGGGGCCAAGGGGAAGGAAGCTCCAGACATTGTGACGCTCTATCCAGAAGAGTTAATTAATGATTACTCCAAGCATTCTCTTTTCATTACACACATATTATCCATTAAAACTGAGTATGAACCATAGCACAGGTCCGTATGCTCTTAATTATATGTCCATAGGGCTTAAAATCCAAGGATATTTAAATTTCCCAAATTATTTACTTACACAGCAACCAATGAGTTAGGTATTCATACCCATACTCAACAGATGATGAGATGAAGTATTGGGAAGATAAGAAAGAATATTTATTTCCCCTTAACAATGCTAAAAATATTTTTTTTCATACTTCATTTTTTAAAAAAAATAATCTTAAGGACTATTTAAAAAAACAACTGGCAAATGTTAAAAAAATCAAGGCAAACAAAACATTTTTTGTTAAAATAAAGGGTGACAGGAGGGCATCTAATCACTACTATTGCAAAAAACTGCAACAGAGTTCAGATCAGCATGACTAGAAAACATAGGAAAAAATAATTTTACTTCAACAACTTTTGTTAAAAATGTCTCTAAATATCAGTTCGATGCCTCATCTTTTGCTTAAAACATAAGATCATGTTTCCTCACTTACGCAATAGCAGCATCGTCAATATGTATTTTGATTATTAGGCTGTCAAGAATTTAATGTAATCCTTTAATCAAACCTAAAATTTAGCAGACGCAAGAAGAGGAAAGCTACTTATTCTTGCTTGTTTGTTTTAATTTGCAAGGTTTCTTGTCTTCCTTATAGGTCAACATTTATTCTAATTAAAAATGTATGCATATTTTAATAGAGACAAATTGAAACCAACTGCATAGTTGTAATGGCTTGCATTCTTCAACATTTATTCCCTTTTTTTCAGTACATCTTTAAAAGGTCAGAAGGATGAAAACTTGTGCGAAGTGCTATGCCCAGAGAGACAACATACCTCACAGAAAAAATACTATTAGGGTTAATTAATAATATAAATGATGCAATATCTAACCCAAGAGTTATATATTAATCCATGTAGTTTGAATGCTAAGTGGACATTTTCCATTGCTTAAATATCCAGTGAATGCAGCACAGACCTGCAAGTTAAGACTTTTTAACTTTCATTCCAGGCCCTATACCAACATCCACTGTGACTCACACTACCCAAGTGTGCTTCACTTTCCTCATCTCTAAAGAGAACCAGGATCTCTTTGAACTTGAAACTCTTATATAAATGAGATGTGTCAAAACCAGAGAACATGAAACATCATGCAAACATATCACAAGTAAATGCTACAAAAACAAGAATTACTACATTGAGTCAAACCACTCATCCATCCGTGCCAGAGAACAGAAACTGAAGTTGGAAGTTGAACCCATCCTGAAGGAAACACACCTCTCCTGCAAAGCAACCACTGCAGGAACAGGAGTTGGCTCATTGCAGAGCAGACGTGGACAAGGCTATGAAAGTGGAATTTGTCAAAAGGAACTTGGATTACGGCAGCAATTTGCTGGAAAAGTTAACAGAGACCAGAGGTCAGATTGAGATATTACTATGTTGTTATGCCTTATTTCTCCTTATTGTTACTTTAAAACAGAACAAGATTCAGCCAACATGACATGCGCGGATATTCTGCCAAAACAGCACTGATTATTTTTGAAAGCAGAGGTTTCACAGGCAGGTTATCAGC